>NC_140017.1:15761401-15916401 GCF_964263955.1 Coregonus lavaretus
TTGATTTGTGCTTTTTCAATTGTGATTCTTCTTCTGATGAGATGCCAAGTGTTTAATGACAGCCTTATTGTTTACTTTCTGTAGTTCACTTTGAGGTCAACTGGACATGTAGTCTATTCAAGTTTATACATGAATCCCTCCGTCCCTGCAGCCTGACTGAGGTTAACAATGGTTCTGTATCATCAGTATCAACGTTAGTAACATGGCAACGCATAGTATAAAATAAATTATCCTCCTCCTTTTAACTCGCTAGTAATTGTGTAATAATCTCATGCTTTCATGAAATTACTGTAATTTGCAGCTTAACTGTACTATGTTCTCATATTTACTCTTAAGAATAAAGCAGCAACAATAACAACAAAACTTGTATGTCCATAAAGACTGGACTGACCTCTGCGGTGGCCAGAATGCCATCCAGCGCTGCCCTCAGCGTGGCGATGTCTGCCGTAGCCAGGCTTTCCTGCGCTTTCATCTGACCCAGCAGGGCCTCGGCCCCACACACCTTCACACTGTCTGACAACGGGGTGGGGGGGAAAGAGCGAAAGAGAGATAGGAGGGTGAGAGTCAAAGAGCAACCCTAAACTTACTCCCACTATACCACACCTTACCTTCACACTGTCTGAAAACACTGTGGGAAGAGAGGGGGGACAGAGAGGAGGGTCAGAAATACAGACACAGTATGGAGACTTAGAGGAAGTGGGTGGCTAACCGTTAGCCTGGTCCCTGATCGGTTTGTGCCGTCTTCCCAACGCCGATGGTCATTGTCACCCGGTGACAGACAGCACAAACAGATCGGGGACCAGGCTAGGCTATCGTTGCCTGTCGGTGCATTATCAGTACTTCTCTAACAGATGTATATAGGGATGTAGAGGAACAAACTTTATTTAAAATCATGGAGTATTCCAGTCCTGGATGTGTGAGTGCACATTTCAGTTGAAAAGACACAGGGACAGCTCACACTCACCGTCCGCTTGCTCCACTGGCACCATGTGAGAGGTGGCACTGCCCTGAACAATGGTGTCACTATCTGAGCACTATGCATCAGAACCACAGTCACTATCCGAGAACTATGCATCAGAACCACAGTCACTATCAGAGCACTATGCATCAGAACCACAGTCACTATCAGAGCGCTATGCATCAGAACCACAGTCACTATCCGAGCGCTATGCATCAGAACCACAGTCATTATCCGGAACCACAGTCATTATCCGAGCGCTATGCATCAGAACCACAGTCACTATCCGAGCACTATGCATCAGAACCACAGTCACTATCAGAGCACTATGCATCAGAACCACAGTCACTATCAGAGCACTATGCATCAGAACCACATTCACTATCAGAGCGCTATACATCAGAACCACAGTCACTATCCGAGCACTATGCATCAGAAACACAGTCACAATCCAAGCACTATGCATCAGAACCAAAGTCACTATCAGAGCACTATGCATCAGAACCACAGTCACTATCAGAGCACAATGCATCAGAACCACATTCACTATCAGAGCACTATGCATCAGAACCAGAGTCACTATCAGAGCACTATGCATCAGAACCACAGTCACTATCCAGAGCACAATGCATCAGAACCAAAGTCACTATCAGAGCACTATGCATCAGAACCACAGTCACTATCAGAGCACTATGCATCAGAACCACATTCACTATCAGAGCACTATACATCAGAACCACAGTCACTATCCGAGCGCTATGCATCAGAACCACATTCACTATCAGAGTGCTATGCATCAGAAACACAGTCACAATCCAAGCACTATGCATCAGAACCACAGTCACTATCCGAGCACTATGCATCAGAACCAAAGTCACTATCAGAGCACTATGCATCAGAACCACAGTCACTATCCGAGCACTATGCATCAGAACCACAGTCACTATCAGAGCACTATGCATCAGAACCACAGTGACTATCAGAGCACTATGCATCACAACCACAGTCACTATCAGAGCACTATGCATCAGAACCACAGTCACTATCAGGAAGCTATGCATCAGAACCACAGTCACTATCAGAGTGCTATGCATCAGAACCACAGTCACTATCCGAGCACTATGCATCAGAAACACAGTCACAATCCGAGAATTATGCATCAGAACCACAGTCACTATCCAGAGCACTATGCATCAGAACCACAGTCACTATCCAGAGCACTTTGCATCAGAACCACAGTCACTATCCAGAGCACTATGCATCAGAACCACAGTGACTATCAGAGCACTATGAATCAGAACCACAGTCACTATCAGAGCACTATGCATAAGAACCACAGTCACTATCAGAGCGCTATGCATCAGAACCACAGTCACTATCCGAGCACTATGCATCAGAAACACAGTCACAATCCGAGCATTATGCATCAGAACCACAGTCACTATCCGAGCACTATGCATCAGAACCACAGTCACTATCCAGAGCACTATGCATCAGAACCACAGTCACTATCCAGAGCACTATGAATCAGAACCACAGTCACTATCCAGAGCACTATGCATCAGAACCACAGTGACTATCAGAGCACTATGCATCAGAACCACAGTCACTATCAGAGCGCTATTCATCAGAACCACAGTCACTATCAGATAAATAACATGACATGATAAAGGACCCAGACCTTATTTACTTCAGATGAATAAAAAAACAACCCTGTCATTATCAACATCTGTGATGACAGCAACCAGGGGGCTGTAGTGTGTCTGAATGGATGTGTTGTTTGTTTGGGATGTGGGGGTGGGGTCCGTCTAAGAGAACCTCAGTCATCGGAGTATAGGGGGAGAGAGGCTGCTCTCACTCTCTCTCTGTGCCAGGGGACCTGATGGAGCCTAGCGCCTGCTCAGCTCTCAACCAACCGCAGGGAACTAAAAATAGCTCAGCCTCTCTTGGAGCCATGGAATCACTCCTCCCCTTCCTCCTCCCCTCCCTGCTTGTAATGGATTAGAGAGGACACAACACTGCATAAGCCTACAACACAAATTAGCCAAACAACAGCCAAGCAAACAGCATCCTCCACATTGTTGTATAGGACATTGATAATGAACAATTGGAAATAAATGAATACATTGGGTAAACTCTGGTTAATGTAAAAAAGGAATACAGACCATGTGGTGTGTGTGTGTGTGTGGTCAGATATCTTCTCCGAGTGCTTGGGTCTGGTCTCAGGTAGGAAGAGATCCCAACACAGATCACCCGTAGCTGAGGCCTGCAGTACAGTACACTGCACAGCATAGGGGGGGAAGGAATGTTTACCTCTAGTTGCTCAGAAACACCCACAGAGACATGTAGGGCCTGACACCTGTTCACAATGAAGACTGAAATAAATAAACCAGCATGCTTTCCTGGCACCAAATGGGATAAAATGGACAGAAACAGGGAGGGACTAAATGAACGCGTTCAATAAGAAACATTTGCCTTCACATTCTGTTGCAAAACGCTTTCCATTGCGTACGTGTTCGATTAGCAATACATGGTGGGATTCACTGGTACTGTACTGCTCTCTGTGTATGCAGTATAGAAGTGTGTGAGGGAGATTGAAAACAGATCCAGGAATTAATGCAGGGTCATACTTTCCCTCTAGATTAGAGATTGCTGTAACTTCCACATTTGTCTCAGATAATACAGATTGATTCACGCTCAATTTCCACTTTGAAATGTATATTTTTAGATTGTACATGCATGTGAGCGTGTGTGAAAGGGACTCATATACACATGTAAAACCAGGTCTTCCCTCCAGGACTGAGGGTTCTATGGAATTGCAGTTATACCCAGATTGAGATACTGTAGGACTTCCTTGCCATGCAGTCTAGCTGGCAAATATAATGAAGGGCGATCAGATTAGGATTGACTGATTATTACGCTGGATACTGGGGTCTATTTCATGATGTGAAACGTTCAGAATGTTGCAGACAGAAATATAATG
This sequence comes from Coregonus lavaretus, assembly GCF_964263955.1. Taxonomy (NCBI): domain Eukaryota; kingdom Metazoa; phylum Chordata; class Actinopteri; order Salmoniformes; family Salmonidae; genus Coregonus; species Coregonus lavaretus. Next base: position 15,765,343 of record NC_140017.1, read on the forward strand.
AATAGAGCAGACAGACACGATTCCCTGTTCTACATGACAGGCAACCTCACAGAAGCCTTGTGTTACAATAAGGAGCTGTGTTCAAAGAATGCAAAAGGCAAATGCTAAACGGCTGTACATAACTTTAACCAACAGTGTACTTTCTTGGGCATTGATGTTGACAGCAATGTCCTATTAAATACAGACGTCAAGGAATTGACTTGAATTAGGTACAGTTCTTGGTATTTGTTAACAGGTCTTTCTTTAATGAGTGGAAAAGACAGCGGATATTGTAGCATTAGTCCACTCTCAGATCAATGGGAGACAGTTAAAAGGACCACAACTTTGTTTTTCCATGCAATAAATCAAATCAATACTCTTCACAAAGGCTCTAGCTGAACATTGAAAGAGGATATGTTCTTTCTTCAGTCCAGGCATAACGTAATCTTATGGTTCATAGTGTATACTATAGTATAGCAATAACAATGGTAGCAATGAAAGGATGTTAATACTGTGTTAATACTATGGGCCTACTATTCAATACTGTGCTGAATAGATTGAGTGATATGAAAGATATGGTTTGACAAAGTAATTGTTTTGTGGTATTGTGGGCTCCCTCACGTAGTATAAACCTTATTATTGTATAAGAGGGAGACATTTCTCAACATCACTAGTAAATAGTGGGTTAATATGGCAACTCCCCCCCCCCCCCCCCCCCCCCTCTACCTTTAGTCCCATTGTCTTCACAATGAACAAAAGCATTCCGTCCACAACTAATCACGCTTATATAACAGTATTACTGTACAACTCACACAGAAGGAACTTAGTTAATATTGCTACATTAAATAATTATTAAAATGTTAGACATGAATCCACTCTAGACAGTTCCTAACAGTACAGAGCCAGACATCCCTCCTACAGCTCCTGTATCAATCACATGACTAAATGTTTCATAATAATTATCTCCATCTCCCCCAGCGCCTTACATCTCATAGAATCCTTAGAAAGAGTAGTACATGATGAGATAACGTCCTAAAAGAAGAATGGGATGGGCTATCTGGAAATAGCCCACGAGTTGCTCACTTAATCATTTGAATGATACATTTTCCTAATCACTTAAGGGTTCATGAATTAAACATTAAATAATTAAATATTCATGGCCATTTCAAGGACTTTGAGAAAATGGCAGCAGCTTACCTTGACCAGTCCTCATTGAAGTGAGCAAAATAACTAAACAAACAAGCTTTGGTCATATTAATGAGTTTAAATATTTATTTTAAAAACTGAAAAAAGAAAACAAACCCACATAGTTTTTAGTATATCATACAAATACATTAATTCAATGTTATTTTGAGTGTTTGTTTCTCATTGACTACAGTGAGCGGCAGTTTGAAAGGCTGTCTGAGCTGGTTGGACTACAGACACAAACCAAAAGGTGAGAGGTTAATAACCAGGAAGTAGTGACAGAAGTACACCGCTAAATCATTGTTAAATACCCAGTGTCACAACTTTTTATATAAAACAGCCAAAAGCAGAGCAGAATAATAAAACTCAAAGGGGCCGCCAGGGTAGTGGGTTCGATCCCCGGGACCACCCATAAACAAAAATGTATGCACGCATGACTGTAAGTCGCTTTGGATAAAAGCGTCTGCTAAATGGCATATTATTATTATTATTATTATTATTAAGACACGCAGGAAGACAAACTCAAAGAGCATCACACACGGAGAAAGTATACTGTGATTAAACCAGATCTGGGTCCAAATAGGATTAATACATTTTTGAATTGCATTTCTTTCATTGAGCCTGACTGGAGTGCCAGATGGGTGTGTTTTGAAGCACATTTGGGACTATTTCATTGGTTCCATTGCGCCAGGCAAGCTCAATCAAGCGCAGCTAAAGTATTTGAAAGGAAAACAAATACTGGATGAAACCCTACTAATCTAACTCATGGTGTACTCTACAACATACTATGTTCGCATTTCTTTTCATAAAGCCAGATTGAAGAGCACTAGTGACCACTGGCAAGAGAGCGGTGGAGGAGAATTCATGAGTCTCTGTAATGTAATAGCTCTGCTGTGGAACACTGCCCTCTTGTGATAATGTAACTTATTGGACAGGTCCAGGTATACCCTCCCTGTTTCAGTCCGTTTTGTGCCTAATGAACAGGGCCCAGGTGTTATTGCTACTGTAGACAGATGGTGATGATGGAAGTTGTCGGTTCCTCTGTCTAGGCTTTACAGCTCCATCGTCTGGGGAAGCTGATAAGATCCCAGCAGTGTGGGTGTGTAGGGCTGCATTCCAATTCCCTACCTTTCTGCTTATTACTTGCTCACTCCACTACACAAGTCCATTCCTTTCAAATCAATGAGGGGGAGCGCCTGGGAAAAAAGGGTAAATGATCAGACGGCAGCTTATGGAAGTCCATGTTCTTGCTACGTTACAGAGACCAGGAAGCTCAGAGCCACACAGCCAATCAACGGTCCAGCATGATCAGGGTCGTGTTCAATAGGACACGGCGTAGCATACCGTTTTGCAAAGGAAAACGAAAACAAGCGTTTGTTATTGGACACGTTCAGGTAGTACCTTTTCGATTCACTCCGTTTTCTTCCGTGTTGTGCCTAATGAACACAACCAGTTGTTCAAAGCAGCCCCAGAGCATCACACACACACACACACCACTTCAACTCCAGCAACAGTCTTCTCTGGCTGCTCAGACACACCACACTAGTGTCTTTAACAAACCTAAACCCCATTCATTTCAACAGACAGAGCTCACTGCAGGGCCGGATCTTTTTCTAGTGTATCCCCAGGGTAGCTGGGTGTCTAAACAGTCAACTCTAATAACAATAATAATAATAACAGTCATCATGGTCTTTAAAACAGGAGGCGAAAAGGCATAAGTCCGTATCCCGTTGGACGTATAGCTCAGATGGGGTTTGGGTTAGAGAGGTAAAAGCTCGCAGTGAGAGGAAAAAAAGGATCCAGGAGAAAATAAAACTGGGGAGGGCAACAACCCTACGATTTAGAATAACAACGCAACACAACCGTTTAGTGGGAGAAAAACACACGTGCCTGTTTTCGTTGCACTGATGAGACATGGGTAGCCAGGGGGAGGGCAAGGGGTGGGGTCTAAGTGGCAATCAGTCAAGTCTCCCTCTGATGAGGGATTGGCCCTTGTGAAATGTATCCTAGGATGTCTGTTTGTGAAGAACTTGTGCTCGTGGTGGGTCGCTCCACAGTGCTCCGACTGCGACAAAGGGAACAGTTGGAGAACTGAAATAAATACTTGCTAGAAGACAGAGGATCCATCAGCAGGTGTGCTATTCCTCAACAGTTGAGGGGGAGGGGCCAGGCAGGTAGTCAATCCATCCCCCTTCACTTTCCCTCCTCATCACGGTCCAATTAGAAGCCGCCGGGAGCAAGAGGAGAATTTTTTAAAAGCACCTTTTTATTTGGCTTTCATAAAAATACAAAAATAAGAAAGACTGAAGAGAGTGTATAAATGGGGCAAGAGGCAGAGCGAGAGAGAAGTCAGTCTTGTGGTTGGAGGAGTAGTGGGGAACAGACCTCAACCTGTACCTGTGAGGAGAGTAGAGGAATATTAGACTGGACTTCAACACACCCAATTACACACATGGTACAAAAAAGGCCATAAAGCAATCACACACAATCGCTATTTCTGCCATAGTGCCTCTGAGTAATCATGTTGAGACACACATACGCACCTTCGTCCTCCTCCCCCCAGCCCTCGGCCACCCCGGCCAGCTCGTAGTGCTTCTTCCTTAGCTCTCCAAGACGCTCTCGCTCCTTTTGCAGCTTTGTCTCCAGCTCTAGAACCGAAACCTGACAACACACACAAAAACACGGTTTACTTAGACCTGTAACACACACACACACACTCAGCTACCCCACATTGCTCTTACCTGTGAGTCCATCTCCTGCCTCTTGATCTGAGTGAGGCTCATACTGGAGAAATCCATGGTGTCTGAAGCACACAGTCATAGGAGAAAGAGAGCGGGAGAAAGGAGAGAGAGAAAGGGGAGAGACAGATGAAGAGAAAGGAGGGAGAGATGAAGACAAAGGAGGGAGAGAGAAAGAAAGAAATTCAGCATTCAGTCACAATACATTCAGTCACAATACATGTCATGTTGATCTCTCACTGTGTAAATCCATGGGCACACTACTGTTAATCCACTCACCTTTCTCCTGGATCTGGGACTTCCCGGACTTGGTGGAGGCTACAACCCCAGCGGTGGCCTGTGTGACCCCTTTGGATGCCAGCTTCAGGCGGCCCAGGTTGGCGTTGTCTTTGTCTGCCTTCACCTGCACAACAGACCAGAGAGTGGCTGGGTTCCCAACGGGAATGGGTCATGGGTGTGTCTTAAACACGTGTAGAGATATGGTTGACACACCAAGTGATGAGAGAGACGTAGGTTGGCGTATGTAGATCCGGTTGTGAGTGAGTGTCTCATGCACACAGTTTCAGTTACCACATATCACTACAAAATAAGTACCGTCTCACCTTGGATGCGGCCACCAGTTGTGCAGTGCTGGCTGCGATCTCATGCGAACACACCATCAGCTCCTCGTACTTGCCCTTGCCCTGCACCACCAGGTCTGCTGCATCTCTATGGGATACATTACGCAGAGTATTCTGGGTACTGTAGTACATCATGCTACTATTACAATGGTTATAGGCTATACAGTAGAGGCTGGAGATTTTCCTGGTCAGGTCATGTAGTCAGGAAAAACTTCTGGCCTAAATGAGTGTATTCCAGAATACCATGGTGTTGTGGAGTAGTAACAACACTGCTGTAACAGTGCTCCGGTGTAGTAATACAAGGTTAAGTTAGAAGTGAAAGGGTGATACTACTTACACCATGACTGTTGCGCCCCAGCCCACGGCTTTGGAAGCTGAGATCAGGCCTTCAGTCCAGCGAGAGTTCTTGACATAGAAATCCTTCATGGATGCTGCCCCCTGGTGGAAACAATATATTATATTGGAATATACACTGAGTGCGCAAAACATTAGGAACTCCTGCTCTTTCCATGACAGACTGACCAGGTGAAAGTTATTATCCCTTATTGATGTCACCTGTTAAACCCACTTCAAATCAGTGTAAATGAAGGGGAAGAGACAGGTTAAAGAAGGATTGTTAAGCCTTAAGACATGGATTGTGTATGTGTGCCATTCAGAGGGTGAATGGGCAAGACAAAAGATTTAAGTGCCTTTGAACGGGGTATGGTAGTAGGTGCCAGGTGCACTGGTTTGAATCTGTCAAGAACTACAACGCTGCTGGGTTTTTCACGCTCAACAGTTTCCCGTTTGTATCAAGAATGGTCCACCACCCAAAGGAAATCCAGCCAATTTGACACAACTGTGGGAAGGAAGCATTGGAGTGAACATGGGCCAGCATCCCTGTGAAACGCCTTTGACGCCTTGTAGTCCATGCCCAGACGAATTGAGGCTGTTCTGAGGGCAAAAGGGGCGCAACTCAATATTAGGAAGGTGTGTATACTGTTACAACAGACAACACATTTTGTACAAACATGTCGAAAGTGGTGTAAAGTACTTAAGTAAAAATACTTTAAAAGTACTACTTAAGTATCGTGTCGCGCTTGAGGCATGGAATTCATAGTTCGAACATGTCGACCATATCTTTAGTGTACAACATGAAGTTTCCCCCTCCATGTCAATGAGTGGGAAGCAGCAGCGACCCAGTGGGAGCACTGGGCAGAAGCTACATAGTCAGCAGAGAGGGCAGCAGCTACATAAAAAAAAAATATACAGCACATGCGCATAAATCTCTGTATCAATAGCCACGGCAAGTGGGGTTCCAGATACTCCGGAACCGCAGCCACTCTGTATATTATATTATATTATATTATTATATACTATGATGCACATATGATACGTTTCTGTTTCTCACCCTGCCACTCTCCACGATGTCCCTTTGCAGATCTTTGGAAGACAGCACGAGCACTTTGATGGCCTGCATCAGGTCTGTACAGGAGGCCAGAATCCTATGGGGGGCGATAGAGGACACATTCGTTGGGCAGCACCACTGTGCAACACATCTTGATCTCAAACGTTTCACTCATTTGAAAGTTATGTGATTCTCAAAGCCAGGGTCGTGTTCATTAGGGCACGCAATGAAAATGTTTTAAAAGGGGACGGAAAAATGAGCGTTTCTTACTGGACATGTCCAGGTAGTCCCTCCCTGTTTCAGTCCATTTTCTTCCATTCAGTGCCTAATGAACACGACCCAGGAGTGGGAGACTCACCTCTCATTGACCTCCATCTTAACCCCTGTGTCGACTGCACGCGACTTGTTGAGCATGTCCTGTCAATGGGATACAACAAATAGAGGAAATGAAACACCTTTTGGTTGGTACTCCTGTAAAATGAAACCAGAGGATTCTTTTCACACACACACACACACACACACACACATTTCTGTTTTTGTCTGGGTCCTCCTTGGTGATGGTGGTGACACACACACGCGCACACACGTTGAGCTGGTTACCTCTATCCTGGCGGCTGCTGACTCCACAGCGGCCGATGTGGCGGCCATTTCCTGCTCCACCAGATCTCCCAGCTCCCCCTGCTGCAGCTCCAGACCCTGAGGCCGCAGTTTCTACAGACCAGGGAGAGAGAAAGAGAGGAGAGGGGGGGGGGTAGAGAGAAGAAAGAGAGCGAGAGAGATAAGACAAAAAAGAAAGATGTGGCATTGGACTTGTCGTTGTGGTGGCACCTGTAGATGCTGTCAGTTTGACATTTCCTCCCAACATTTTTAAAGATAAGGACATTGGGAGGGGAAGCTGACCTGTGCCCAAGGTCAATTTCTAGTGTTGTGACTTGCCCTCCAAGGGTCACATACTTAGTTGAAAGGATAAGAGGCACTGACTCATCTTATCATGATGACATCCCCTGGTTTAAATGTGCACAAATAGGCATTATGAAGAAGTTGAAGTTCTCAGAATGATTGCAGGGTGTGGACTTTTGGTAAATTTTGTAGACCTACACTACCAGTCAAAAGTTTGGACACACCTACTCAGTCAAGGGTTTTTCTTTATTTTTACTATTTTCTACAATAATAGTGAAGACATCAAAACTATTAAATAACACATATGGAATCATGTAGTAAACAAAAAAGTGTTAAACAAATCAAAATATATATGTTAGATTCTTCAAATAGCCACCCTTTGCCTTGATGACAGCTTTGCACACTCTTGGCATTCTCTCAACCAGCTTCACCTGGAATGCTTTCCAACAGTCTTGAAGGAGTTCCCACATATGCTGAGCACTTGTTGGCTGCTTTTCCTTCACTCTGCGGTCCGACTCATCCCAAACCATCTCAATTGGGCTGAGGTCAGGGGATTGTGGAGGCCAGGTCATCTGATGCAGCACTCCATCACTCTCCTTCTTGGTAAAATAGCCCTTACACAGCCTGGAGGTGTGTTGGGTCATTGTCCTGTTGAAAAACAAATGATAGTCCCACTAAGCCCAAACCAGACGGGATAGCGTATCGCTGCAGAATGCTGTGCTAGCCATGCTGGTTAAGTGTGCCTTGAATTCTAAATAAATCACAGACAGTGTCACCAGCAAAGCACCCCCACACCATAACACCTCCTCCATGCTTTACGGTGGGAAATACACATGCGGAGATCATCCGTTCACCCACACCGCGTCTCACAAAGACACAGCGGTTGGAACCAAAAATCTCAAATTTGGACTCCAGACCAAAGGACAACTTTCCACTGGTCTAATGTCCATTGCTCGTGTTTCTTGGCCCACGCAGGTCTCTTCTTATTATTGGTGTCCTTTAGTAGTGGTTATCTTTGCAGCAATTCGACCATGAAGGCCTGATTCACACAGTCCCCTCTGAACAGTTGATGTTGAGATGTGTCTGTTACTTGAACTCTGTGAAGCATTTATTTGGGCTGCAACTTCTGAGGCTGGTAACTCTAATGATCTTATCCTCTACAGCAGAGGTAACTCTGTGTCTTCCATGAGGGAATGGTGGTCCTCATGAGAGCCAGTTTCATCATAGTGCTTGATGGTTTTTGCGACTGAACTTGAAGAAACTTTCAACGTTTATGACATTTTCCGGATTGACTGACCTTCATGTCTTAAAGTAATGATGGACTGTCGTTTCTCTTTGCTTATTTGAGCTGTTCTTGCCATAATATGGACTTGGTCTTTTACCAAATAGGGCTATCTTCTGTATATCCCCCCTACTTTGTCACAACACAACTGGTTGGCTGAAACGCATTAAGGAGGAAAGAAATTCCACAAATTAACTTTTAAGAAGGCACACCTGTTAATTGAAATGCATTCCAGGTGACTACATCATGAAGCTGGTTGAGAGAATGCCAAGAGTGTGCAAATCTGTGATCAAGGCAAAGGGTGGTTATTTGAAGAATCTCAAATATAAAATATATTTTGATTTGTTTAACACTTTTTTGGTTACTACATGATTCCATAGGTGTTATTTCATAGTTTTGATATCTTCACTATTATTCTACAATGTAGAAAATAGTAAAAAATAAAGAGAAACCCTCGATTGAGTAGGTGTGTCCAAACTTTTGACTGGTAGTGTATGTCACCACCATGTCAGAGAATTTCACAACCATGGCAGGCCAAGGAGTGGACAGCAGCACTAATTCTTCTTATAATGCATTATATCACAAAACTTCCAAGTGACATGGCAAGCAAGAGCCTATGTCTAAGGCATAAAACAAACGCCGGTGGACGCCAGTCCCCAACAAATTCTGCGACCTAACCAGTGGTGTAGTGACATTTTTCTAGGTGCCGGATAGCAAAATATATGTATGACGTCATTGTTTCTCAATCAAAGTTTGTACCGATGTAGACCATTGAATAATACAATTTTAAAATCTGCATAAATGCATCCTCCAAATGCAACATTTGCCTATGCCTACACATATTGGCTCAAATACATTTCTTTTTTTTAATACCCACAAATACTGTCAATTGTGAATGATAATTCTTCACGTTTTACGGGTGAAACGTCCAAGCTGGATCTGCATGCCAACCATTTGATCTCAATCAGTTTCATGGGAATATTCATTTAGATCTTCTTGAATGATGTAAGTAACTACTGTTCAAGCATATTTTAGAGCAGGTGGTGTTAACATGCTACAGAATACACTATATATACAAAAGTATGTTGACACCCCTTGAAATTAGTGGATTCGGCCATTTCAGCCACACCTGTTGTGGACAGGTGTATAAAATTAGAGCACACAGCCATGCAATCTCCATAGACAGACATTGGCAGTAGAATGGCCTTACTGAAAAGCTCAGTGATGTTCAACGTGGCACCGTCATAGGATGCCACATTTCCAACAAGTCAGTTTGTCAAATGTATGCCCTGCTAGAGCTGCCCCGGTCAACTGTAAGTGCTGTTATTGTGAAGTGGAAACATCTAGGAGCAACAACGGCTCAGCCGCGAAGTGATAGTCCACACAAGCTCACAGAACCAAACCGTTGACTGCTGAAGTGCGTAGCACGTAAAAAATTATCGGTCCTCGTTTGCAACACTCACTACCGAGTTCCAAACTGCCTCTGGAAGCAACATCGGCACAAGAACTGTTCGTCGGGAGCTTCATGAAATGGGTTTCCATGGCCGAGCAGCCGCACACAAGCCTAAGTTCACCATGCGCAATGCCAAGCGTCGGCTGGAGTGGTGTAGAGCTTGCCGCCATTGGAAACACATCTCTGGAGTAATGAATCACGCTTCACCATCTGGCAGTCCCACGGACGGATCTGGGTTTGGCGGATGCCAGGAGAACGCTACCTGCCCCAATGCATAGTGCCAACTGTAAAGTTTGGTGGAGGAGGAATAATGGTCTGGGTTCTGTTTTTCATGGTTTGGGCTACGCCCCTTAGTTTCAGTAAAGGCTAATCTTAACGCTACAGCATACAATGGCATTCTAGACGATTCTGTGCTTCCAGCTTTGTGGCAACAGTTTGGGGAAGGCCCTTTCCTGTTTCAGCATGACAATGCCCCTGTGCACAAAGCGAGGTCCATACAGAAATGGTTTGTCAAGTTCGGTGTGGAAGAACTTGACTGGCCTGCACAGAGCCCTGACCTCAACCCCATCAAACACCATTGGGATGAATTGGAACGCTGACTGCGAGCCAGGCCTAATCACCCAACATCAGTGCCCAACCTCACTAATGCTCTTGTGGCTGAATGGAAGTCCCAAGAGCAATGTTCCAACATCTAGTGGAAAGCCTTCCCAGAAGAGTGGGGGCTGTTATAGCACCAAAGGGGAGACCAACTCCATATTAAAGGACATGATTATGAAATGAGATACTTTTGGTCATGTAGTGTACCTGTATTTTGTTTCAATTAACACAACCATTCAGCAAAATCATCCTAAAATCTCATAAGAAATTACATGTTGTTTTCGGCCTAACTCTAACGTTAAACTATGCTATTAAATTCGGTCTGTTGTGTAGAATACTAATGAATCATTAAGAGATTTTGCCCAGACATTGATTCAGCTTTGATCTAAACTTTATTAAGCATCCACAATTCTGAGTAGTGGCGGCATGAGTTGGAGACCAGATTTACACTCCTGATCATCCAGATTCCAGCATCCTCCAGCTAAGATTCTAGCTACACCAACTGTGCTGCCATCCTGTTAGAAGGTAACAGATTATTTTATTATAGTGGTTAAGAGTGACTTTCATTGCGTTCCATGGTGTTTATCGCCCCCTAGTGGAGTCTTCTGGTACTTAGACAGACTGCACAAAAACCGGGAGTAGAGTTGTCATTCTGCACGCAGACAAGCAGCTAGAAACAACGCTACAGTTCTTTCTGTGCAACTATTTCTTGTCATGCTTCAGCCTCTGAACATATTTGTTTGTAAGTTCAATTCAAGCATATTGCTAGTGATGATAATATTGTTATTGATAGAATTACTTACTTATCAATGTTAGTTGGTTACATTTACTCACGCAAATTGCACTGATTTCACGAATGGCGTCAGCTGTATTAGTTTGCTCGTGCGTCATGTAAGTTAATTGTAAAACATACTATGCTATAGTTGACTGTTTCTAGTGTAATATGTTTTGTTATTGTACAGAGGTGTTTGCACATTATTAGTGTAATGAAAGGAGTTGGCTAGTTGTTACTCATATAGTAATTATCTATCTGGTTTGTCGTCATGTCAGATACATGGTACCTTGGCACTTACTTTGTATTTATGCAACTTCAACTTGAAATGTATAATGTACAGCTACAGTATGTCAATGTGAATTGAATACTAAAGTATATTATTTAATGTATTTTGCAGTTTCACAACATAGACGTTTTCAATACATTCGGTCAAGAAAATTCACGCCTTGGAAGTTTTATTGAAGACTCAGTTGTTAGCCATCTGTCTAGTTTTGCATGGGAACGCAATTCCAGGGCAATAATACCAACGTTCACCATGGACAGAAAAGGCCTTGTCTGCTCTGTCCTCCTGTTGCTGTCCCTGCTCCAAGTCTCTTCAGCCGTCATCAGAGAACTCCAATCAATCAATGAACTGCGTACCATAGAGTTCGGCCACAGGTATCCACGTCACGGTCTCAAGCTGCTCTACTGGTTCGCTCAAACAGCTGACCATCAACGCCGGCACAGACCCCATTCCTGTTGGTTTCAACGCACGCCAGCTGCAATAGAGACGCATACAAAGCTCTCCCTCGCCCTCCATTTGGCAAATCTGACCATAACACTATCCTCCTGATTCCTGCTTATAAGCAAAAACTAAAGCAGGAAGCACCAGTGACTCGGTTAATAAAAAAGTGGTCAAATGACGCAGATGCTAAGCTACAGGACTGTTTTGCTAGCACAGACTGGAACATGTTCCGGGATTCTTCAGATAGCATTGAGGAGTACACCACATCAGTCACTGGCTTCATCAATAAGTGCATCGATGATGTCGTCCCCACAGTGACCGTACGTACATACCCCAACCAGAAGCCATGGATTACAGGAAACATCCACACTGAGCTAAAGGGCAGAGCTGCCGCTTTCAAGGAGCAGGACTCTAACCCGGACGCTTATAAGAAATCCCGCTATGCCCTCCGACGAACCATCAAACAGGCAAAGAGTCAATACAGGACTAAGATTGAATCGTACTACACAGGCTCTGACGCTCGTCGGATGTGGCAGGGCTTGAAAACTATTACAGACTACAAAGGGAAGCACAGCCGCGAGCTGCCCAGTGACACAATACTTCCAGACGAGCTAAACCACTTCTATGCTCGCTTTGAGGCAAGCAACACTGAAACATGCATGAGAGCACCAGCTGTTCCGGATGACTATGTGATCACGCTCTCCGTAGCCGATGTGAGTAAGACTTTTAAGCAGGTCAACATTCACAAGGCCGCAGGGCCAGACGGATTACCAGGACGTGTACTCCGAGCATGTGCTGACCAACTGGCAAGTGTCTTCACTGACATTTTCAACATGTCCCTGACTGAGTCTGTAATACCAACATGTTTCAAGCAGACCACCATAGTCCCCGTGCCCAAGGACACTAAGATAACCTCCCTAAATGACTACCGACCCGTAGCACTGACGTCTGTAGCCATGAAGCGCTTTGAAAGGCTGGTCATGGCTCACATCAACACCATTATCCCAGAAACCCTAGACCCACTCCAATTTGCATACCGCCCCAACAGATCCACAGATGATGCAATCTCTATTGCACTCCACACTGCCCTTTCCCACCTGGACAAGAGGAACACCTACGTGAGAATGCTATTCATTGACTACAGCTCAGCATTCAACACCATAGTGCCCTCAAAGCTCATCACATTGCTAAGGATCCTGGGACTAAACACCTCCCTCTGCAACTGGATCCTGGACTTCCTGACGGGCCGCCCCCAGGTGGTAAGGGTAGGTAACAACACATCTGCCACACAGATCCTCAATACAGGGGCCCCTCAGGGGTGCGTGCACAGTCCCCTCCTGTACTCCCTGTTCACCCATGACTGCATGGCCAGGCACGACTCCAACACCATCATTAAGTTTGCCGACGACACAACAGTGGTAGGCCTGATCACCGACAACGATGAGACAGCCTATAGGGAGGAGGTCAGAGACCTTGCCGTGTGGTGCCAGGATAACAACCTCTCCCTCAACGTGACCAAGACAAAGGAGATGATCAAAGGAGCCCATCTTTTTACGCTGCTGCTACTCTGTTAATTATTTATGCATAGTCACTTTAACTCTACCCACATGTACATATTACTTCAACTACCTCAACTAGCCAGTGCCCCCGCACATCGACTCTGCACCGGTACCCCCCTGTATATATAGCCTCCCTACTGTTATTTTATTTTACTTCTGCTCTTTTTTTTTCTCAACACTTTTTTGTTGTTGTTTTTATTTTACTTTTTTTATTAAAAATAAATGTAATGTTGGTTAAATGCACCTGTTGTATTCGGCGCATGTGGCCAATAAAATTTGATTTGATATGGCTTCCATTCCTTTGGGAACACCGAGGGGCTACTCCCAGCAATTGATCCGGCCACACAACTCTACTTTGCAGTGGGCAACCTCAATACAAGAAGCAACCCCGGTGCTAGCAGCCTGCCAATGTATGTTGTTCATGATAACAGTAAACCCTTTACTGCCGAGAAGAACATGGATCGGATCATTGTTAAGATCCCCTATGACCGGCTCGTTGTGGAAGACGCAGCACCAACCGACAGCCAAATTCTACGACCAGGCGAATACCTACAAGATCAGTGTCGGCCTCTTAAAAGAGATACGTAGACAGAAGAATATCCAAGCTTTTTTTGGAAGTGGCAGGTTATGTTGCTTGAAACCAGGGCTGAAAGCAAATTTACATCCTTGCCAGTAGGCATAGTACAGATTGCCAAAAAATATTTTTAACATGTAGTCATATTGTGATTGTTTGATTGTGCTTTTCGATTGTGATTCTTCTTCTGATGAGATGCCAAGTGTTTAATGACAGGCTTATTGTTTACTTTCTGTAGTTCACTTTGAGGTCAACTGGACATGTAGTCTATTCAAGTTTATACATGAGTCCCTCCGTCCCTGCAGCCTTACTGAGGTTAACAATGGTTCTGTATCATCAGTATCAACATTAGTAACATGGCAACGCATAGTATAAAATAAATTATCCTCCTCCTTTTAACTCGCTAGTAATTGTGTAATAATCTCATGCTTTCATGAAATGAAATTACTGTAATTTGCAGCTTAACTGTACTATGTACTCATATTTACTCTTAAGAATAAAGCAGCAACAATAACAACAAAACTTGTATGACCATAAAGACTCGACTGACCTCTGCGGTGGCCAGAATGCCATCCAGCGCTGCCCTCAGCGTGGCGATGTCTGCCGTAGCCAGGCTTTCCTGCGCTTTCATCTGACCCAGCAGGGCCAGGGCCTCGGCCCCACACGCCTTCACACTGTCTGACAACGCTGTGTGTGTGGGGGGGGGACAGAGAGGAGGGTCAGAGATACAGACACAGTATGGAGACTTAGAGGAAGTGGGTGGCAGTGATGGTCCCTGATCGGTTTGTGCCGTCTTCCCAACGCCGATGGTCATTGTCACCCGGTGACAGACAGCACAAACAGATCGGGGACCAGGCTAGGCTATCGTTGCCTATCTGCGCATTATCAGTACTTCTCTAACAGATCTATATAGGGATGTAGAGGAACAAACTTTATTTAAAATCACGGAGTATTCCAGTCCTGGATGTGTGAGTGCACATTTCAGTTGAAAAGACACAGGGACAGCTCACACTCACCGTCCGCTTGCTCCACTGGCACCATGTGAGAGGTGGCACTGCCCTGAACAATGGTATCGCCCACCAGGTGGGCAAGATGGGTCACTGCCCGCACCAGCTCCGACACACCTGGAGAACCAAGGGTCAAAGGTCAAACTGCTATAAAGTCTATATACAATCAACTGGATATGCTACTTTTATATGAAGTACTTGAAGGCTGTAATGCTGAAAAACACTGTATTTGAACAATAAATAAGCATTTTACTATCAACCTCCACTGTCCACCAAGAGTGTCTGAGAATAGTGAATACCTCTCACATATTCAAGTAGATTTATTTTCTCCCATAGAAATCTAGCTCTTTCATGTGGGCAAGAAACTGAAAAAGGAACCTTTCTTCAAATATATATATATATATATATATATATATATACAGTGGGGGAAAAAAGTATTTAGTCAGCCACCAATTGTGCAAGTTCTCCCACTTAAAAATATGAGAGAGGCCTGTAATTTTCATCATAGGTACACGTCAACTATGACAGACAAAATGAGAAAAAAAAATCCAGAAAATCACATTGTAGGATTTTTTATGAATTTATTTGCAAATTATGATGGAAAATAAGTATTTGGTCAATAACAAAAGTTTCTCAATACTTTGTTATATACCCTTTGTTGGCAATGACACAGATCAAACTTTTTTTGTAAGTCTTCACAAGGTTTTCACACACTGTTGCTGGTATTTTGGCCCATTCATCCATGCATATCTCCTCTAGAGCAGTGATGTTTTGGGGCTGTCGCTTGGCAACACAGACTTTCAACTCCCTCCAAAGATTTTCAATGGTGTTGAGATCTGGAGACTGGTAGGCCACTCCAGGACCTTGAAATGCTTCTTACGAAGCCACTCCTTCGTTGCCCGGGCGGTGTGTTTGGGATCATTGTCATGCTGAAAGACCCAGGCACGATTCATCTTCAATGCCCTTGCTGATGGAAGGAGGTTTTCACTCAAAATCTCACGATACATGGCCCCATTCATTCTTTCCTTTACACGGATCAGTCGTCCTGGTCCCTTTGCAGAAAAACAGCCCCAAAGCATGATGTTTCCACCCCCATGCTTCACTGTAGGTATGGTGTTCTTTGGATGCAACTCAGCATTCTTTGTCCTCCAAACACGACGAGTTGAGTTTTTACCAAAAAGTTATATTTTGGTTTCATCTGACCATATGACATTTTCCCAATCCTCTTCTGGATCATCCAAACGCACTCTAGCAAACATCAGACGGGCCTGGACATGTACTGGCTTAAGCAGGGGGACACGTCTTGCACTGCAGGATTTGAGTCCCTGGCGGCGTAGTGTGTTACTGATGGTAGGCTTTGTTACTTTGGTCCCAGCTCTCTGCAGGTCATTCACTAGGTCCCCCCGTGTGGTTCTGTTATTTTTGCTCACCGTTCTCGTGATCATTTTGACCCCACGGGGTGAGATCTTGCGTGGAGCCCCAGATCGAGGGAGATTATCAGTGGTCTTGTATGTCTTCCATTTCCTAATAATTGCTCCCACAGTTGATTTCTTCAAACCAAGCTGCTTACCTATTGCAGATTCAGTCTTCCCAGCCTGGTGCAGGTCTACAATTTTGTTTCTGGTGTCCTTTGACAGCTCTTTGGTCTTGGCCATAGTGGAGTTTGGAGTGTGACTGTTTGAGGTTTTGAACAGGTGTCTTTTATACTGATAACAAGTTCAAACAGGTGCCATTAATACAGGTAACGAGTGGAGGACAGAGGAGCCTCTTAAATAAGAAGTTACAGGTCTGTGAGTGACAGAAATCTTGCTTGTTTGTAGGTGACCAAATACTTATTTTCCACCATAATTTTCAAATAAATTCATAAAAAATCCTACAATGTGATTTTCTGGATTTTTTTCCTCAATTTGTCTGTCATAGTTGACGTGTACATATGATGAAAATTACAGGCCTCTCTCATCTTTTTAAGTGGGAGAACTTGCACAATTGGTGGCTGACTAAATACTTTTTTCCCCCACTGTGTATATATATATATATATATATATATATATATATATATTCTGTGACGTCACGAGAGGCTACACAGCTTTCAGCGGGGTTGCTCAAGTAGTGCAAGGAGACAAGGTTCAAACAAACCAAGGATTTTATTATAGGTCTTGGGAAATTAACGAAAATATAACAAAAGTCTGTTCTCTTGTGGCTCTTTAAGGGTTAACAGTTCAGGGATGTCTCTTCCACATCCAACATCATAATTCTCACTCGCTCAGATAACTTTTCCCCAGCCTTACTGTAGTCCACGTTGCAGCTAGTGGCCAACCCAGCAAAAAGTCCTTCCAAATGTCTCTCACGTATTTCCACAGGCGAATATATCCAAAGGTGAGTATTTCCCAAAGGTAAGTATCTCCAAATCCTTATATTCCTCATGGAAGTGGACGTGCAGCACTCTTGTCCTCCAGAGAGCCCAGGTTGGAGACTGTGTTTCTTCACAAACCCACACACTCACTCTCAGTGTGTCTCTTCCCTTCCCAAACCTTCAGCTCATCAGCTCCTCATTTGTTTCAGCTGCGTGGGAAGATTGGCCATAGAGGGGTGGAGTTCCCGACCATACCAGCAGATGGAGCCATAGCTGTCTGGGTTTGCAGCCATCTCAGGGGGATGTAACGTCCCTCCAGGACACAGCCTCTCGTGACATCACAATATATATATATATATATATATACACAGTACCAGTCAAAAGTTTGGACACACCTACACATTCAAGGGTTTTTCTTTATTTTTATTATTTTCTACATTGTAGAATAATAGTGAAGACATCAAAACTATGAAATAACACATATGGAATCATGTAGCAACCAAAAAAGTGTTAAATCAAAATATATTTGAGATTCTTCAAATAGCCACCCTTTGCCTTGATGACAGATTTGCACACTCTTGACATTTGTTTAACACTTTTTTACTACATGATTCCATATGTGTTATTTCATCGTTTTGATATCTTCACTATTATTCTACGATGTAAAAAATTAAGAAAAACCCTTGAATGAGTAGGTGTGTCCAAACTTTTGACTGGTAGTGTAAATTCATGTTAACGTTGCTGAGTTAGTTACTGTCAAACTGCACAGCAACCGTCGGTGAAAGTAACGTTTTTGGCTGCCTTTTGACCTTGTCTGCTACACAAGAACAACGATGGCTTCGATAGGTGCCTGAAAGTAGATTGTGTGTGTGTGTGTGTGTGTGTGTGTGTGTGTCGTGTGTGTGTGAATGCACAAAGCTGACTAAGGGAGTAAGAGAACAGTTCTGAGTCTGACCTGTGTTGTCTGCCAGGTAGCTGTCTCTGGCAGAGTGAAGTCTGTCCATACAGTCCAGAGAGGCCTGACACCTGGACGCCAGGTAGTCTACACACAAGGAGGGTACACAGTGAGGGGAGAGGCCTCTTCCACCATACAAACACACATACACACACTATTATGAGGGGACATCATCCTACATCACACACTGGAACACAAAACACACACACATGCACAAGTAGATTGAGGCATCACACACACATCTACACATCCAGCATTGGTTTCACAATGTGGCATCATCTCAGGTGGACGGACGGACGGACAGACCGACCGGAACAAAGCTGGAGTCAGTAGTGCATAAGACAGAGGTTGGAGAGGGTTAGGGGCTGACCTGCAGAGCTGGTGCAGCTGATGTGTGCTGGGTCGTCAAGCTGGGCCAGTGAGTCCTGGACTATCCTCTCTGCCTCCTCCACAGCTCCCTGTAGGGTGGACCAGCGGGCTGCCACAAGCTGGCTCTCCAGGGCCTGCTCCCTGCTCTCCTATACACACAGGGTCAGTGAGAGAATCAGATATCACACACGCTCACTGAGAAGCTGAGACGCAGGCGCACACAAACGCACACGGCTACCTCCCCTGAAACACACCTTCTCATTGAGTTGGTTCTGTAGGGCCTCGGCAGTCTTCACTCCGCTCTCCCTCTCACTGGCCAGGCTGCTCTGAACACGCTCTAGCTCCTCCCCCAGGCCTGCAAGCTCCTCCTCTTTCTTCGACAAGGATTCTGCTAACTCCACCTTGTCCGATTCCACAGTCGAGAGCTGAGAACTGAGCTCCTCACTCGACTGAGATTGAGAGAGAGAGAGACGGAGAGAGAGAGAAGAGAGAGGAGAAAGAGTTTGACACATACACAGTATTTTAGGATCGTGCCTATCCCTGTGTTTCTCCGCTGAAATGAACGAAAAGGCTCACACACTAATACCACCTTTTAATGGTGACTACGCCCTAACTGCTATGAGATGTGGATATGACAACTGCCATTCTTCTACTCTACCTCACCTGTTTGTGGGCACCCTCCTGAGCATGTGAACAGGAACGAGAGACGGGAAGAAAGAGTTTGTAAGTGAAATGTGTGACAAAGTGACAGAGTATGCGTGTGAGGACTGGAGGGAGTGGTTGTGTGAGAGAGAATGAGAAAAGAAGGGGTTAGGGCGAGAGAGAAGTGAGTGTGTTGATTCAGAAATAGGGTTGACAGGAGTGGGAGAGAGGGATGAGAGATGGAGAGGAGGAATGGTAATTGGACCGTCATGGCCTAGTAAGACTACACACTGTCGGGATCATGCAGAGATCGAGGTCTGCACCGACGCTTCACACAACCCTCTCTCCACACACACGATTTCATGCACGCACACGCTCACACACACACACACACACACACACACACACACACACACACACACACACACAGACGGGTAGAAGAGTAACATGGAGTTGGGGAATGTAAAGATAGAAGACAGAGTAGAGATTATTTGAAGGTGTCAGAGGTCAGGGTGAGGTCAAGTGGGGTAGAGTGGAGAGGAGTATACTGTTGGGTGAGTGTTTAGATTGGAGAGGAGATGAGGAGTGTACGGTTGGGTGAGTGTTTAGGTTGGAGAGGAGATGAGGAGTGTACGGTTGGGTAGAGAGGTGGCTACCTGTTGGGATGAGGCCATGGTGCTTTTCAGGCTGTCTAGCTCCACCCTGCTGGAGATCAGCTCTCTCTGCAGCTGCTGCAGCTGCTCCACCTGTTCCTGCTCCTGAAGGGGGAGAGAGGTGGGAGAGACAGAGGGGAGGGGGGGGGGGGGGGACAGAGAGCAATATGGGGGGAGAGAGATAGAGGGGGAGGCAAGGCGGGGCAAAATAGAGAACGAGAGAAAGATAGAAACAGAGAGTCATGTTATTTGCTAGGTCTCCATCTCTCTACCTCAGTTTATTCTGGAGGGGTTTCTACCTCTCTAACACCCACATGTACAGCAAGGCATCTCAGTTACACAATGAAATGATCAGAGAGATAGAGAGAAAGTTGAAATGTACTGTAGTATGAAGAAGTGAAGTATATTACATTTGAAGTCATCTGTGTCCATGAAAGCGAGAGAGGGGGAAAAGGGGAAGGGAGAGAAAACAGAAAGAGGGTGATACAGACTGTACACACACAGTATTTCAGGAGAGTGTGTATCCCTGTGGGAGTGTGTGCCTCGCCCTCACCCGTCTCTCCGCGGCAGCTTTGACCTTCTCCTGCATCTCTCTCCTCACGCTGTCCACCTCGTCCTGAGCCGCCCGCGCCACCGTCATCTGACGAATCACCTCCGCATTCTAAAGCCAGAAACAGAAAAACACAGACGTTTTAGGGGAAGAGCTTTTAGAATTACAAACAAGAAACGTGGAGGAAACGTGTGAGCATTGCTGCTAGAAGTGTTTTCTCTAAAGAAATGTTGTAGTACAGAATGGATAGGGGGTCCCTGTTCGCACCCTACTCCTCCCCCCTCCATTGGCCCAAACCCTCTGATGTTTGCTGATCTGTAAGGTGGAAGCAATATGGTGAAAGCTCTACCACTACACTGTTCATACTCATCCAGACCCTTCAGATCTGCAAACATGGAAGGGTTTGGGCCAAGGGAAAGGGAGCAAAATGGGACTGGCTGAGAGGGGTCGGAGTTAGCCTGCACCATGAGTCTGAGGTTCTTCCATCATAAGGGGTCTGGATGGGCCTACCTTCCTCAGCAGGTCAGCGTGACTCTGCACCAGCTCTGTGTACTTCTCCTTCAGCTTGGTGTAGCGCTGCTCGTTGGCCACCGCTTTCCCTGAGAGACACGGACAGACAGCGCTGTTACTATCAGAACAGTTACAGAGGGCTGAATCCTGACTTGAGATATGCACACATAATTCAAACGTTCGTGTAGGCATTGATATCAGTTGAAGACATTTGAGTGACTCATGTAAATATTGTGGCTTGGGATTGGTCAAGTAATTAGCACTGCCAGCTTCTACACATGATGCTTGTGTCTGCATGGGATCGAATCCCAGTCCCACCATTCTAACACACGTTTACTAACAAAACACATGTATAGATGGGTACTGGAGTGTCGGATGGTAGTGGCTAACTGCTAGAAGGCGGAGCTGTGCAGATGTGCCCGGGCTGTCTCTGGACTCACTCTCGATCTCGGTGAGGCTTCGCTGCTCTTTCTCCGTGTCCTCTTTGACCCGGCGCAGGTCGTCAAGCTCCGCCCTCAGGAACTCGCTCTCTCCCAACGCCTGCATCCTCAGGTGGCTCTGCTCTGCTAGCTCCGCCTCCAGCTCATTGACACGCCCGCGCAGCGCCTGGCACAGACGCCCACTCTGAGAGAGAGAGGCAGAGCGAGAGAGAGATGGAAAGAGAGAGAGGAGGGAGAGAGTGTTATGGTTCAACAATGTGTAAACACACTGTCACGACTTCGGCCGAGGCTGCCTCCCCTCCTTGTTCGGGCAGGCTTCGGCGTTCGTCGTCACCGGCTTACTAACCACTGCCGCCCCAATCATCATCACAATTGTCTCGTCTTGTCAATCACACACACCTGGTTCCTATCCCCTAATTAGTCTGTGTATAAGTGTTCCCTCCGCCCCCTTGTCCTTGTGATTGTTAATTGTGAGAGTAGTATAGCTCGGTGGAGCTACTCATATCATATTGTTGCCAGGGTAGATTTTCCCCCTGTGCGTATGTATTATTGGATTACGTTACAGTGTAATTGCCAGGGATGTTTGTTTCCCCTGTGCCTGTTTCGTTGATCGCTATTTGAGCGCAGTTATGTGTCAACGAAGGAATAAACTCTGTATTCGGTGATTACCCTCCTGCGCCTGACTCCATTCATCACACACACTCCCTCAGAAGTTTAGGCATTATGGAAAATTGCCTCTGCAGTGGCTCAAGTGACTCATTAAACCTCCTCCCCTCTTCTCACCTCCAATCTGAAGGACTCCAGTTCCTCCCTGAGGGCCTGGATCTCCCGTGTCAGCTGCTCGATCAGGCGGTCCCTAATGGAAACAGGACAGGACAAGGTCGTGTTCATTAGGCACCAAACGGAAGAAAACGGGCCGAAACAGGGAAAGGACTACCTGGACGTGGCCAATGATAAAAGCGTATTTTCCATTGCAAAAAGTTTTGGTACGGTGTACCCAGGCCATACCTCAGCTGCAGGGCTTTCAATGCCTCCACATACCTCTATTGGAGGTCAGTTTGTCACACAAGTCAGACCAATCTATACAGACCAAGGATATCCTACAAATCATACAGAGTGTAGCAGTTTGCTTCTGGTGTTTTACTTGTCGTCCTTGCGCATCCCGTTCTGACTGTTGAAATTGAAGGGGTCGGTGGCGGCGGACGTGCCAAAGAGGTCGTCGAACCTGGGCTCTACCACAGCAGCCTAGTCGGAACCAACACAGCAAGACAGAGAGACAGTCAGCCTGCCAGTCAGTCAGTAGTTCTATAAGCTTTGGGTTTCATTAGGTTCAGTTGACAGACAAAGGAGAGTAGACACAGATACAATACAACTAAGACAGAGCACAGAAGGGGCACCGTTTGTAACATGCCATATTTTGTGGAAAAAATTCATTCCGTACCACAGGAATGGGATAAGTGTGAGTCAGCTAGTGCACAAAATTTATCTTTCACACACAATATGGCATGTTACAAACAGCGCCCTGTAAAAAAGCAGTAATGGGACATGTTCAGATGGGCTACCGGCTGGACGGGGATGTCGGTGTCCACCAGGTCCTCTGTCACCAGGTCCACCATGTGTTCCGTCTCGGGGGAGGATGACTCAGCCGGGATGACTACCACGGGACTGATGTGCTCTGACAACGCCGACGCCCGCAGGAAGTTAGGTGGGTTCTGAGAGAGAGAGAAAGAGAGAGAGAGAGAGAGAGAGAGAGAGACACACACGAGACAGAGCACGTCACGCCCTGGCCTATATAACTCTAGCTAGTTTGGTCAGGGTGTGAATAATCTATGTTTGTATTTCTATGTTTGGCCGGGTGTGGTTCCCAATCAGAGGCAGCTGTCGCTCGTTGTCTCTGATTGGGGATCATACTTAGGCAGCCAGTTTTCCTGCCTGTGTTGTGGGTTTTTGTTTGTGTTCGGTTAGTGTGGCTTGTTAGTGTTAGCCTTCCGACGTCACGTTTCGTTGTTTTTGTATGTTTATTCAGTTCAATAAACATGGATGCATTTCACGCTGCGTCTTGGTCCGTCCCGTCTATGAACGATGGTGACAGCACAATTAATCCAATTGTATTTGTATAGCACTTAACCAAGCAAGGGCAACAGAGAAAAATGGGAGACTACGTGATTAGGCAGCAGAGATCCTGTCTAATCTGCAGGCTAGTTCAGGAGGACTCCAGGCCTTACCTCAGGCAACTGTGGGATCTGAATGAGCCTCTTGAAGTACTGCAGGTTACTGGAGCGGTAGAACAGACTCTTCAGCCTAGCAGAGACAACAAGCACACAGATGAAACACTTCACCTTCATAATCACACCTTCAGCACTGGAGTTAGTTAGGTCAGGCAATAAAGCACTATGGGCCCTGGTCAAAACTAGTGCACTATATAGGGAATAGGGTGTCATTTGGGACGCCACCCATGACTTGTGTGTGAACTCACTTCTTGAACTGCTCCTGGAAGCGGTCTCTGTGGCCCTGGAGTGTGTCAGCAGGAAGGCCTGCAACAGACAGACAAACAGATCAGAGTTTTGGAATGTGTGTGTGTGTGCATGTGAAACTACTGAGAATGTGTTTGTACTACAGTGTGTGTGTGTGTATACTAAGGTATTAGGCATTTCCTAACCCTATGATATGACCAGGAAAATTATGTGAATTACGTGCCCTTGGAATAGCCACCGTTTTTCTGGGAAGGTCACAGGAAATATTGTTGGCCCTAGATTAGTAGTCAAGTATGAGGTATTCAGGCTGTCACTCTGCTATTTGTCCAGCAGGGGGCATGTGTTGACTCACAGGAGTGCAGCTTGAAGAGCAGCTTGACGGTGTAGTCGTACAGGTGGCTGCTGTCCAGGATGACCTGGATCAGGGGAGCCAGGCGACACTGGCCTGCCGCCGTCACCGACACAGACCGTGACATGTCCAGGGAGCTGAACACTGCAAGGGAGGACACACAAACATATCAGTGATCATCACACACATAAAAAAAGGCATGTGTGTGTGTGCGCGTGGTTGTGCACGCAGGTGGTTAGGAAAAGCTGTTCTAGACTGAATCAACTAATGAGTATGTACTCCAACAGTGTCTCGCTTTCTTCCACTCTCATTACAGCTCTCTTTCAGTCCCTCTATCGCCTTTGCACTCCCTCCCGCTCTGATGCCAGTCCCTACAGACCCAGTTGTTTCCTCCACACAGAGGTGTGGTTTCCTGTGCAGCCAAACCCAGACACACACACACACACACAGTGAGGCCTCTCAGCTCCTGGGTGACGTGATGCTTTAGCCTGCAAAACATCTCTCCTGATGAGAGGCAAAGGGTGTGTGTGTGTGTGTGAGTGTGTGTGAGATGGATGAGAGGAGGAGGAGACAGGATAGAAATGAGTCCTACTGAGTGTTCAAATGGAGGAAGAAGGGCAATCATGTTGAGATGGATGGAAGATGGAATATGTGTTTTACTTTGTGAAGAGCTTATAGTGGCAGGGAGACAGGAGAGTACTGCATAGCTCTGTTTTAATGTCCATACTAGTATACTACTTCCAATGAAGCAATGTATTGGGCACACATTCTATGTGGTATGCTAGTGTGGATATTGGGACGTAGCCTATGAAGCCAAAACCAGGGTCATGTTCATTAGGCACCAAATGGAAGAGAATGGACAAAAACAGAAAGGCACTACCTGGACTTGTCCAATAAGAAACGCACATTTTTGTTTTCCGTTGCAAAACATTTTCCATTGCATGCACGGATGAACATGACCCTGACATATAAAAGCTAAGGGCCATGTTATGTCACAACATCTTTAGATAAGCGCGGTTGCAGAGGAGAGATGGAGAGAGAGAGACAGGAATAGCTTACCACCCAGGAAGAGGTTGAGCTCACACTCCAGGTAGTCGAACATCTCCACTGTCAACTGGAAGCTGTAGTGAGAGGACACACCCACCCACACACACAGAGGAGTTGGATTGGAGGGTTCACAGCATGTACAAAGTGGAGGAGTAGCCTACACATCACACATACAGAGGCTGTAAGACCCATGTAGCAATGAACCGGAGTTGGTTTGTATACATATAACAAGAGTCATATGCTCTATATAGAGTCTATAGAGATGATCTAATAGAAGGCAATAACAAAAACATTCTGCATTTACTTGTCATTTTCAACACTTGTAATCATAATCAAAGGGAACATTGGGGCTATATTAGAATATGTATCGCTATAGATCCAGCCCTCTGTGGTTTGGTGAGAACAACAATAGCAAGTGACACTCACAAATTGTTGACGTCGTTCTCTCCCGCTTCGTCAAGCTGCCTGTTTGACATCTGAAGGTTGCCGGGGAAACGGGGATTCTGGGGGAGAGAGAAGAACTTGTCATATCAGAACTGGGGCTGAATCTCAATTGTATTTCCTTGATCCCTCGTCTCATCTCTCCTTGCCTCCTTCTCAAAACGCATCGGAGGAGAAGATTCGAGGGGAGGAACCTCAGATATTCTGCTCCAATGTGCTTTGAGAAGGAGATTAGGAGAGAGGATGTGAGGAATCAAGGAAATACAATTGAGATTTACCCTCGGTTTTTCCACTTCAGTAGGCATCTCCAGGAACAATGACTAAAACCCCCAGAGCAACACCAAGTCTGCTGCCTGCAGTATTTCACTGAGCTTAGCTGTCTATGAGCTACTGATTCCTAAAAGGCCATTACTTTTAGAGAAGTGTGTCTGTGTGAGGAATATCCCTAGAGAAGGGTATATATATATATATATATATACATATAAATAAATAAATAAATAAATAAATAAATAAATAAATAAATGAGAGAGCGAGAGAGAGAGAGAGAGAGAGAGAGAGAGAGAGAGAAGGGAGACTGGTCTGCCTGTCGTTCATACAGGCTGGGGCACTACTCACTTTGACGTGGAACTCCATCTTGGTGATAAGCAGTTTGAGGTAGATGCTGCACAACTTCCCATAGCCTTCACTTAGGTGACCCTGAGGGCAGAGGGGAAAAGGGGAACAGATGGAGTGAGATGCCTTAGAGAGAGACCAGATCAAACAGATATTCCAGGGGCTTGGGAGATTTCCAAAGGAGTCGCTGTTACAGAAGGAATTTTCTCATTAAATCAAATTGATCTGCTTCTGCAAAGTCTTGCACTGTAGGAGTGCAGGCCTATGTGTGTGTGTGCATGGTGTGTATGTTTGTGTGTGTGTGTGTGTGTTTTAGTGGTGCGCGGGTCAACTTGTTGTTCACCTGCGATTGCTAACCCATCCGCAACCGCCCGACTATATGTGACAAAGTGAAAATCTGTGGCCCACACCCGACCCTAACCTGCTAATATAGAAAATGCGCTGTAGGCTACAGTAAGAGATAGTGAAAAGCATTTTTGACAGGGGGTGCATGATCTTTTTTGCCTGATTTAGCATTGTTCCTGCTTATAATTTTTATAATCTATAATTTGATACATGCAGCTTCTCTTCTGTCATTATATGTTGCCCCAGAATACTAATTAAACTCTTGGTCACCAGAATAATGTCATAAATCGATAGAATGAATGTTTGAATCTAGTTGACATCGGTAAAGTTCTCTCTGTCATCTCTGCTCCTTTCACGCATATTTTATGTGGTTGAAATACTAAATCAGCTTTTATGATGCTGATCAGAATCACCTTTATTTGCCAAGTACATTTACACATACTCAGAATTTTACTTGGCGATATGGTGCTGCTAGTGAAAGACAACATTTAGAGACAGAATACAGACAACGGATTTTAAACAAAGTTTACGTACAGTACCAGTCAAAAGTTTGGACACACCTACTCATTCAAGGATTTGTCTTTATTTTTACTATTTTCTACATTGTAGAATAATAGTGAAGACATCAAAACTATGAAATAACACATACGGAATCATGTAGTAAACAAAAGAAGTGTTAAACAAATCAAAATATGTTTTATATTTGAGATTCTTCAAATAGCCACCCTTTGCCTTGATGACAGCTTTGCACACTCTTGGCATTATTTCAACCAGCTTCACCTGGAATGCTTTTACAACAGTCTTGAAGGAGTTCCCACTTATGCTGAGCATTTGTTGGCTGCTTTTCCTTCACTCTGCCGTCCACTCATCCCAAACCATCTCAATTGGGTTGAGGTCGAGGGATTGTTGGTCAAATAGCCCTTACACAGCCTGGAGGTGTGTTGGGTCATTGTCCTGTTGAAAAACAAATGATAGTCCCACTAAGCCCAAACCTGATGGGATGGCGTATCGCTGCAGAATGCTGTGGTAGCCATGCTGGTTAAGTGTGCCTTGAATTCTAAATAAATCACAGAGTGTCACCAGCAAGGCACCTCCACATCATAACACACACGTCCTCCATGCTTTACGGTGGGAACTATGCATGCGGAGATCATACGTTCACCCACACCGCGTCTCACAAAGACACGGCGGTTGGAACCAAAAATCTCAAAATTTGGACTCCAGACCAAAGGACAAATTTCCACTGGTCTAATGTCCATTTCTTGTGTTTCTTGGCCCAAACAGGTCTCTTCTTATTATTGGTGTCCTTTAGTAGTGGATTCTTTGCAGCAATTCGACCATGAAGGCCTGATTCACACAGTCTCCTCTGAACAGTTGATGTTGAGATGTGTCTGTGACTTGAACTCAGTGAAGCATTTATTTGGGCTACAATTTCTGAGGCTGGTAACTCTAATGAACTTCTCCTCTGCAGCAGAGGTAACTCTGGGTCTTCCATCCCTTTGGAGGTCCTCATGAGAGACAGTTTCATCATAGCGCTTGATGGTTTTTGCGACTGCACTTGAAGAAACTTTCAAAGTTCTTGACATTTTCCGTATTGACTGACCTTCATGTCTTAAAGTAATGATGGACTGTCGTTTCTCTTTGCTTTTTGAGCTGTTCTTTCCATAATATGGACTTGGTCTTTTACCAAATTGTGCTATCTTCTGTATACCACATCTACCTTGTCACAACACAACTGATTGGCTCAAACGCATTAAGGAAAGAAATTCCACAAATTAACTTTTAAGAAGGCACACCTGTTAATTGAAATGCATTCAGGTGACTACCTCATGAAGCTGGTTAAGAGAATGCCAAGAGTGTGCAAAGCTGTCATCAAGGCAAAGGGTGGCTATTTGAAGCATCTCAAATATAAAATATATTTTGATTTGTTTAACATTTTTTCCATCTGTGTTATTTCATAGTTTTGATGTCTTAACTATTATTCTATAATGTAAAAAATAGTAAAAATAAAGAAAAACCCTTGAATGAGTAGGTGTGTCCAAACTTTTGACTGGTAGTGTACATTATATACATATACTATATACAACTTTATATAAAAGATATACACCGTCTGTAGAGGTGCTAAATGCACATTCACATTCTCTCAAGATGCTGAGAGAACTACATCTTGTTCCTGAGTAAAAGTTTTGCCTACAATTGGTGTATCATTTTCAGTGGTGTAAAGTACTTACAGTTGAAGTCAGAAGTTTACATACACTTAGGTTGGAGTCATTAAAACCAGTTTTTCAACCACTCCACACATTTCTTGTTCACAAACTATAGTTTTGGCAAGTTGGTTATGACATCTACTTTGTGCATGACACAAGTAATTTTTCCAACAATTGTTTACAGACAGATTATTTCACTTATAATTCACTGTATCACAATTCCAGTGGGTGAGAAGTTTACATACACTAAGTTGACTGTGCCTTTAAACAGCTTGGAAAATTCCAGAAAATGATGTCATGGCTTTAGAAGCTTCTGATAGGCTAATTGACATCATTTGAGTCAATTGGAGGTGTACCTGTGGATGTATTTCAAGGCCTACCTTCAAACTCAGTGTCTCTTTGCTTGACATCATGGGAAAATCAAAAGAAATCAGCCAAGACCTCAGAAAAAAAATTGTAGACCTCCACAAGTCTGGTTCATCCTTGTGAGCAATTTCCAAACGCCTGAAGGTACCACGTTCATCTGTACAAACAATAGTACGCAAGTATAAACAACATGGGACCATGCAGCCGTCATACCGCTCAGGAAGGAGACACGTTCTGTCTCCTAGAGATGAATGTACTTTGGTGCGAAAAGTGCAAATCCATCCCAGAACAACAGCAAAGGACCTTTGGAAGATGCTGGAGGAAACAGGTACAAAAGTATCTATATCCACAGTAAAACGAGTCCTATATCGACATAACCTGAAAGGCCGCTCAGCAAGGAAGAAGCCACTGCTCCAAAACCGCCATAAAAAAGCCAGACTACGGTTTGCAACTGCACATGGGGACAAAGATCGTACTTTTTGGAGAATTGTCCTCTGGTCTGATGAAACTAAAATAGAACTGTTTGGCCATAATGACCATTGTTATGTTTGGAGGTAAAAGGGGGTCGCTTGCAAGCCGAAGAACACCATCCCAACCGTGAAGCACGGGGGTGGCAGCATCATGCTGTGGGGGTGCTTTGCTGCAGTAGGGACTGGTGCACTTCACAAAATAGATGGCATCATGATGAAGGAAAATGATGTGGATATATTGAAGCAACATCTCAAGATATCAGTCAGGAAGTTAAAGCTTGTCACAAATGGGTCTTCCAAATGGACAATGACCGCAAGCATACTTCCAAAGTTGTGGCAAAATGGCTTAAGGACAACAAAGTCAAGGTATTGGAGTGGCCATCACAAAGCCCTGACCTCAATCCTATAGAACATTTGTGGGCAGAACTGAAAAAGCGTGTGCCAGCAAGGAGGCCTACAAATCTGACTACACCAGCTCTGTCAGGAGGAATGGGCCAAAATTCACCCAATTTATTGTGGGAAGGTTGTGGAAGGCTACCCGAAACGTTTGACCCAAGTTAAACAATTTAAAGGTAATGCTACCAAATACTAATTGAGTGTATGTAAACTTCTGACCCACTGGGAATGTGATGAAATAAATAAAAGCTGAAATAAATCATTCTCTCTACTATTATTCTGACATTTAACATTCTTAAAATAAAATGGTGATCCTAACTGACCTAAGACAGGGATTTTTACTAGGATTAAATGTCAGGAATTGTGAAAAACTGAGTTTAAATGTATTTGGCTAAATGTATTTGGCTTTTACTTTTACTTCACTAAATTCCTAAAGAAAATAATGTACTTTTTACACTAAACACAAATGTTTCATTTGTAAATGATGTCTGAGTGTTGGAGTGTGCCCGTGACTATCCGTAAATAAAAAGGAAAAAAAGGAAAAGTGTGCTGTCTGGTTTGCTTAAAATAAGGAATTTGAAATGGTTCATACTTTTACTTTTGATACTTAAGTACATTTTAGCAATTCCATTTACTTTTAATACTTAAGTATATTTAAAAGCAAATACTTTTAGACTTTTACTCAAGTAGTATTTTATTGGGTGAATTTCACTTGAGTCATTTTCTATTAAGGTATCTTTACTTTTAGTCAAGTATGACAATTGAGTACTTTTTACACCACTGATCATTTTACTATAAGTAATGCTTAATTCTGCAGTTCCCTATTTGAAGGCCTATGGCGCACGTACAGTTAGGCCCTAAAGCTTAGGCTTACGCACTAATGCCAGATAGCCTAAAATAATTAAAGAAAAACTTCAATGTAGCATATAGAATTATACATTTAGGGATTTTTTAAGGTATTGTTTTCTCTTTATTCATCCACACAATATTTCATGACCCTAAACCAGCCCACCCGCAGATATAACCACGGGGACTGCGGGTTATGACTCACCCCACACATCACTAGTGTGCGTGTGTATGTGTGTATATATATATATATATGTGTGTGTGTGTGTGTGTGTGTGTATGTGTGGCAAAGTGAATAGCCAGCTATGAAGTCAATTGCTTCTTCTCACTTCCCTTTCCTTGAGCCCTCAGTGTGATGTCACAACAGGAAGGAAGCAGTACTGACTGGTCATCAAGGTCACTCTCCCAGAGTCCTAGTATATTTTATACCATCAGCAAATACCAAGAGACCCAACTAAGTGTACTTCCAGGAAAAGGTTACTAGTCAGCATTAGTCCCTACTGCTCCCCCGCCCATCTTACTCACTGAATACATGGGCAGTAAACGGTTAGGCTTTTCCACTGTACTGCTGCAACCCAGAGGCAACTCTTTTGTTGAAACGTGGTTATTTCATGTAAAAATTTAACGTATGTCAAATCAACAGTCCTAAATCAATCATTCAACTGGATGGAAACATTTGTTTCCAAAAAAAAAAGAGTAAAGCTATAGTCTATACACAGTAGCACCATTAGGATACCATAACAACAGCGTGTGTTGTTGAGTCTGACACAGGTTGAGCAGGACCACATTGCTGTATGACTGTCACCTATTAGAATGTTGGTCACTCAGATGGCGACGGCAACACTAACTGACAGCAGACCAGCATGGACACACCACACTGATATGGTGTTGAAGGGAAATAATGATGGCATGGGGGTGATCATGATTTTACCCCCCAGTCAATGTACAATATATGACATGCGTGTTCTTAAATCACACCATATTCCCTATATTAGGACTGTGCCCGACCCAAAAAAATATTGGTCAACCGAAAGTAGTCTATTAAACTTGTATTTTTCCATATATAGACACACCCTATGTGTTTTAATAAAATCACCTATACTGAACAAAAATATAAATGCAACATGTAAAGTGTTCGTCCCATGTTTCATGAGCTGAAATAAAAGATCCCAGAATTTTTCCATACGCACAAAAAGCTTATTTCTCTCAAATTGTCACGCCCTGACATTTAATACCTGTTGTTTCTTGTTGGTTTGGTCAGGGTGTACATTCTATGTTTTGTATATCTATGTTGGCCGGGTGTGGTTCCCAATCAGAGGCAGCTGTCGATCGTTGTCTCCGATTGGGGATCATACTTATTTTGCCTACCTTTAGTTGTGGGATCTTGTTTCTGTGTGTTTGGCTTGTTTGATGTTTAGCCTTTAGGACTTCACGTTACGTTGCTTTTGTTGTTTTGTCGGTGTTTATATAATAAACGAACATGGACGCATACCACGCTGCACCTTGGTCCAATCCTTTACACGACGTACGTGCACAAATTTGTTTACATCTCTGTTAGTGAACATTTCTCGTTTGCCAAGATAATCTATCCACCTGACAGGTGTGGCATATCAAGAAGCTGATTAAACAGCATCATTACACAGGTGCACCTTGTGCTGGGGACAATAACAGGCCACTTTAAAATGTACAGTTTTGTCACACAACACCACAGATGTCTCAAGTTGAGGTAGCGCGCAATTGGCATGCTGACTGCAGGAATGTCCCCCAGAGCTGTTGCCAGAGAATTGAATGTTCATTTCTCTACCATAAGCCACCTCCAAAGTCATTTTAGAGAATTTGGCAGTACGTCGAACCGGCCTCACAACCACAGACCAAGTGTAACCACGCCAGCCCAGGACCTCCACATCCGGCTTCTTCACCTGTGGGATCGTCTGTGACCAGCCACCTGGTCAGCTGATGAAACTGAGGAGTATTTCTGTCTATAATAAAGCCCTTTTGTGTGGAAAAACTAATTCTGATTGGCTGGGCCTGGCTCCCCAGTGGGTGGGCCTGGCTCCCAAGTGGGTGGGTCTATGAACTCCCAGGCCCACCCATGGCTGCGCCCCTGCCCAGTCATGTGAAATCCATAGATTAGAGCCTAATGAATTTACTTAAATTGACTGATTTCCTTATATGAACTGCAACATGTTGTATTTCTAATTTTGTTAAGTATTTAAGCATTGAGCTTGTCTGATGCTTTAAGCGCACTGTTTGATTAAATAAGACACAAATGACTCAAGAGGGAGCCAGAGATCAAGATAACCAGAAGAAAGAAACCTTAACTTGACACAACCATCCTCCTCCTGCTCCTGCTGGCTTTCGCAGGTTCTGCCGTTAGTCTCCTGAATTTGCCATTAATAGGCTACACGAGGAGGCGGCAACCTTTTTCATGTGGAATTCCAATTTATCTTACCATTTCTACCGATCTGCGTGTCAGTTATGGTTTTCATTTGCACACTTTTGTGGAAGATTTTCATTTAATCTCAAAATCATTGTCAAGTGGTTAATAAAAATTATATCCAAATCTAAATGAAAATGATACAAACCTAAAAAAGTAACTTCTATTACCATTGCCAACTATGTAAAAATAGCCTACATCAAGCCAACATCCTGATAAAAATAAATATCCTATGAATCACATTGGCTACGCGTGGCCTGTCTGCAACGAACTTGAAACATTGTTTCAACTTGGGTCTAGGGCTGTTGTGGTGACCGTATTACCGCCACACCGGTGGTCACAAGTCATGAAGGCAGTCAAATTCCACGTGACTGTTTAGTCACGGTAATTAGGCTTCTCCAAGCTCTGATGCTGCTGATGGTCATTAGTAGCCTACCAAACTTGCTAACTGCCTGGTACTCTATTGTACCTCTGATCACTCTGACATCAATGCAAATGTAATTGAAAAGCTAAATCAGACACTTCATGAGAGCCCATGAGTTCATGTTGCGCAACATTTCTATAGGCTATGCAATTGCGCAAGAAAACAGAGTGATGGCCGCTAATAAAAAGAGGAGGATCCCATCTGCTTTCTATAGGCTAGGCCTACTATACAGTGGGGAGAACAAGTATTTGATACACTGCCGATTTTGCAGGTTTTCCTACTTACAAAGCATGTAGAGGTCTGTAATTTTTATCATAGGTACACTTCAACTGTGAGAGACGGAAACTAAAACAAAAATCCAGAAAATCACATTGTATGATTTTTAAGTAATTCATTTGCATTTTATTGCATGACATAAGTATTTGATCACCTACCAACCAGTAAGAATTCCGGCTCTCACAGACCTGTTAGTTTTTCTTTAAGAAGCCCTCCTGTTCTCCACTCATTACCTGTATTAACTGCACCTGTTTGAACTCGTTACCTGTATAAAAGAGACCTGTCCACACACTCAATCAAACAGACTCCAACCTCTCCACAATGGCCAAGACCAGAGAGCTGTGTAAGGACATCAGTGATAAAATTGTAGACCTGCACAAGGCTGGGATGGGCTACAGGACAATAGGCAAGCAGCTTGGTGAGAAGGCAACAACTGTTGGCGCAATTATTAGAAAATGGAAGAAGTTCAAGATGACGGTCAATCACCCTCGGTCTGGGGCTCCATGCAAGAGCTCACCTCGTGGGGCATCAATGATCATGAGGAAGGTGAGGGATCAGCCCAGAACTACACAGCAGGACCTGGTCAATGACCTGAAGAGAGCTGGGACCACAGTCTCAAAGAAAACCATTAGTAACACACTACGCCATTATGGATTAAAATCCTACAGCGCATGCAAGGTCCCCCTGCTCAAGCCAATGACCATCTGGATGATCCAGAGGAGGAATGGGAGAAGGTCATGTGGTCTGATGAGACAAAAATATAGCTTTTTGGTCTAAACTCCACTCGCCGTGTTTGGAGGAAGAAGAAGGATGAGTACAACCCCAAGAACACCATCCGTGAAGCATGGAGGTGGAAACATCATTCTTTGGGGATGCTTTTCTGCAAAGGGACAGGACGACTGCACCATATTGAGGGGAGGATGGATGGGGTCATGTATCGCGAGATCTTGGCCAACAACCTCCTTCCCTCAGTAAGAGCATTGAAGATGGGTCGTGGCTGGGTCTTCCAGCATGACAACGACCCGAAACACACAGCCAGGGCAACTAAGGAGTGGCTCCGTAAGAAGCATTTCAAGGTCCTGGAGTGGCCTAGCCAGTCTCCAGACCTGAACCCAATAGAAAATCTTTGGAGGGAGCTGAAAGTCCGTATTGCCCAGCCACAGCCCCGAAACCTGAAGGATCTGGAGAAGGTCTGTATGGAGGAGTGGGCCAAAATCCCTGCTGCAGTGTGTGCAAAACTGGTCAAGACCTACAGGAAACATATGATCTCTGTAATTGCAAACAAAGGTTTCTGTACCAAATATTAAGTTCTGCATTTCTGATGTATCAAATACTTATGTCATGCAATAAAATGCTAATTAATTACTTAAAAATCATACAATGTGATTTTCTGGATTTTTGTTTTAGATTCCGTCTCTCACAGTTGAAGTGTACCTATGATAAAAATTACAGACCTCTACATGCTTTGTAAGTAGGAAAACCTGCAAAATCGGCAGTGTATCAAATACTTCTTCTCCCCACTGTATTTATTTCTCAACTTTCCTAATATTAAGCACATTGCTTCTCTTTACAACAGGAGTATAGCCTACCTGGCTGCCATGAAAATGAACCAAGGGGCCTCCCGAGTGGCGCAGCGGTCTAAGGCACTGGATCACAGTGTTGCAGCGTCACTACAGCCTAGGGTTCGATCCCAGGCTATGTCATTACAGGCCGTGATCGGGAGTCCCATAGGGCGGCGCATAATTAGCCCAGTGTCGTCCGGGTTAGGGGAGGGTTTGGCAGGGGGGGCTTTACTTGGCTCATCGCGCTCTAGCGACTCCTTGTGGTGGGCCGGGCGCCTGCAGGCTGACTTTGGTCGTCAGTTGAACAGTGTTTCCTCCGACACATTTGGTGCGGCTGGTTTCTGGGTTAAGCGAGCGGGTGTTAAGAAGCGTGGTTTGGCGGGTCATGTTTCAGAGGACACATGATTCGACCTTTGCCTCTCCCGAGCCCGTTGGGGAGTTGCAGCGAAGAGACAAGATCGTAATCACGAAATTGGGGAGAAAAAGGGTGTAAGAATTACACAAAAAATTAAATAAATTGAAAATGAACCAAGGGAAAAGCGGTCCTCCATTCGCTATTTAAGTGCATAGATGACATGTATTTTTTCCCCTGCCCGTGTTTCGAGATTGGACCATTATCATGCACCTTTCTAAATCAAAACTAATTTCACACATATTTATTTAGTATATGTAAAGACAAGATTAAATCAAGAATAGTCTGATGGGTGACAATATTAGCCTATCACTGAATGATGCCCAGCATAAAGACGATGCATTTTTTTGCGACTTTTTCTAAATCATAGTCGCACACCTCATGTAGCCTAGCCCATAGGCCTATATGTTTTGATAAAGTTTGTATCACAACTAAAGTGGCCAAATAACTTCTAAAAAGCACATTAATCCGCTTTACAAGAGGTGTAGAGCCTAACTGGCATCCATAAGCAGCGCGTGAGTTTCAAGTTTGGGGAAGATATGTTTTCACCATAGAAATGCACCTTTATAATAAAAGCATTACATGCATAATCGCATTTGCGGTCACTTTTGATAATGGTGTTTTCCCGCTAATGGAACATTTGTGCTTATAGCCTACTGCCATGTGCGATTTGCTGCGCTTATAATGTGAAGAAATAGCCTAATGGTTTATCAACATTTTAAGCTAAACGTTCTGATCTGTTGCGTCAGCCACATTGCGTAAAAAATGTTTTGGGATGCTAGTGGTTGTATTCATTTGGGATCTATCGCATCCCACAACTGTCCAGACTATGTTTGGAATATTTATTTCTCGCACAGAATAGGTCAACTTTTGTACTATGGGGGATAGTAGATTGACATAGGCTAGTGCTTTTGCTGTTCGTTAGGACTACTCATCTTGTTGGCTGACGAAAAGCAAAATGTGGACAGCTCTTCCAATATGCACCTTGGAATTGGATAAGGAAGCGCGCAGTTGCGTCCCCGATGTGTCTGTCTTCACCTGTGAGAAATACCCGATCACATGATGGAGAGCTGTGTGAGTGAGATGAGAGGTGATTTGGAGTGCACAGCCCTCAGGGAGAAGGGCACAACGCAGGACTCCGGGTCAAGGGCACAACGGCCACTGGCCGCAAAAGGCATGGATTTTGTTAGGGTGCATTACGGCCACACAAAGTGGATGCCGCCGTGAAATTCGAGGCATTATCAAGTGCTAGTGCTTGTGAAATTGTGAATGAGAGACTGATGAATTGTGTAAAGCCTGCGCAAAAAAACAAAGCAGAGCTCATGCCTTTCAAGCGACTTTTTTCAAATCAGCATTAGAGTCACATCATGCAGCCTTACAATGTATTAAAAATCTAAACATATAGTTACATTAATAACTCTAAATTAAGCATATAGGAGTACCTATTTCTTTGTTAATCGCTCAACAAAGAATAGCCGCATGTGCACACTCTCTCAAATTGTTTGGAGAAAATATCCTTTCTATTTTATTCAGCTTTGTTCAATTGTATTCTTCATACTATAAAATAATGCCAAATCTTGTCTGCTAAATGAACTAGTGTAGCCCACAGACATTTGGCATAGCCAGATCAGGACATAACATAAGGACAACTCAGAGTATGCTATTCTGTTCTTCTGAAATAGACTACATTTTCTTCATATCATGCTTCTTCAGACCAGTCTAAAATAAATAATGGATTTATTGTGAAGGTGTAGGCTATATTACATGGATTTATTAGACTTTTTAAAACGCATCAGTGGCTTGTAGGCTATGTGTGGAAGCCAGGAGATGCTAAATGTGTTTATGTTCATTAACGGTCAATTACCGTGAGACCGACAGTTATTTGCTTGACAATCACCGGCTGACAACATTTTGTTGCCGCCACAGCCCTACTTGTGTCCAGCCTCAAGCTCCTGCTAGCAAACTTGCAGCATTGTATAAAATATTCTGCGCCCTCAGTTTCCTTTGCCAGAGAGCTTGGGACAGACACAGCTGTAGGCTATTTATGCAAGGGATAAGAAGTAATCAGGTAGGCCTATTTCATGACATTTCCACTGGATCAGAGCATGACATTTTTCCCTTTCACGCTGAGTGGTTACCGAAAGGGAGAGAGCTGGAAATATTTTCATTCTCAATGGATGTAAAAACAGACTTAATTTGCTTGCTGTTTGAGGTGAAGAAAACATTACTTTGAGAAGCTCCACAGCTGATTAGTGGTGGTGCATTAAGCCAATCAGAAATACTATCAGATCCCCAAATGGGCACATTTATATGCCTACATTTGCGCGCAGGCCAGGTAGCTTATAGGCCTACTTCTATGCGTAATGAACATTGACAGTAGTGCTCCTGTCAATGTTGAGTAAGGACTATAAAAACAATGATTAAATTGACAAATCTCGTAAATAGAATTAAATAAACCAAAACTTGTTCCTCATAAGTGTAACATAGGTTGTGCACTCTGCAAACAAACTGTCCACTCCGACAATGAGAACAATAAAAGACTGGAATAATAATATATTGAATGCATTAACAGAAGTTACCGTAGCCAAACAAACATTGTAGAAATTATAGGAACTAACGGTAAATGTACTACTGGTGATATACACTACCGTTCAAAAGTTTGGGGTCACTTAGAAATGTCCTTGTTTTCGAAAGAAAAGCAATTTTTTTGTCCATTAAAATAACATCAAATTGATCAGAAATACAGTGTAGACATTGTTAATGTTGTAAATGGCTATTGTAGCTGGAAACTGCTGATTTTTAATGGAATATCTACGTAGGCGTACAGAGGCCCATTATCAGCAACCATCAGTCCTGTGTTCCAATGGCACGTTGTGTTTGCTAATCCAAGTTTATCATTTTAGAAAGGCTAATTGATCATTAGAAAACCCTTTTGCAATTATGTTAGCTGAAAACTGTTGTGCTGATTAAAGAAGCAATACAATTTCCACAGGTCTCTTCTTATTATTGGTGTCCTTTAGTAGTGGTTTCTTTGCAGCAATTCGACCACGAAGGCCTGATTCACACAGTCCCCTCTGAACAGTTGATGTTGAGATGTGTCTGTTACTTGAACTCTGTGAAGCATTTATTTGGGCTGCAATTTCTGAGGCTGGTAACTCTGATGAACTTATCCTCTGCAGCAGAGGTATCTCTGGGTCTTCCATTCCTGTGGTGGTCCTCATGAGAGACAGTTTCATCATAGTGCTTGATGGTTTTTGCGACTGCACTTGAACGTTAAAAGTTCTTGAAATGTTCCGGATTGACTGACCTTCATGTCTTAAAGTAATGATGGACTGTCATTTGTCTTTGCTTATTTGAGCTGTTCTTGCCATAATATGGACTTGGTCTTTTACCAAATAGGGCTATCTTCTGTATACCCCCCCTACCTTGTCACAACACAACTGATTGGCTCAAACGCATTAGGAAGGAAAGAAATTCCACAAATTAACTTTTAAGAAGGTACACCTGTTAATTGAAATGCATTCAGGTGACTACCTCATGAAGCTGGTTAAGAGAATGCCAAGAGTGTGCAAAGCTGTCATCAAGGCAAAGGGTGGCTATTTGATTTGTTTAACACTTTTTTGGTTACTACATGATTCCATGTGCAATTTCATAGTGTTGATGCCTTCACTATTATTCTACAATGTAAAAAATAGTAAAAATAAAGAAAAACCCTTGAATGAGTAGGTGTGTCCAAACTTTTGACTGGTAGGGTATATAATTTACATATAAACTCACCAAAAAAAGAAACTCAAATCAAATTTTATTTGCCACATGCGCCGAATACAACAGGTGTAGACATTACCGTGAAATGCTTACTTACAGCCCTTAACCAACGATGCATTTATTCTTTAATAAAAAAGTAAAATAAAACAACAACAACAACATAAAAGTGTTGAGAAAAAAAGAGCAGAAGTAAAATAAAATAACAGTAGGGAGGCTATATACCAGGGGGGTACCGGTGAGATAATTAGTGAACATCCAAATAACTTCACAGATCTTCATGGTAAAGGGTTTAAACACTGTTTCCCATGCTTGTTCAATGAACCATAAACAATTCATGAACATGCACCTGTGGAACGGTCGTTTAGACACTAACAGCTTACAGACGGTAGGCAATTAAGGTCACAGTTATGAAAACTTAGGACACTAAAGAGGCCTTTCTACTGACTCTGACAAACACCAAAAGAAAGATGCCCAGGGTCCCTGCTCATCTGCGTGATCGTGCCTTAGGCATGCTGCAAGGAGGCATGAGGACAGCAGATGTGGCCAGGACAATAAATTGCAATGTCCGTACTGTGAGACGCCTAAGACAGCGCTACAGGGAGACAGGACGGACAGCTGATCATCCTCACAGTGGCAGACCACATGTAACAACACCTGCACAGGATCGGTACATCCAAACATCACACCTGTGGGACAGGTACAGGATGGCAACAACAACTGCCCGAGTTACACCAGGAACGCACAATACCTCCATCAGTGCTCAGACTGTCCGCAATAGGCTGAGAGAGGCTGGACTGAGGGCTTGTAGGCCTGTTGTAAGGCAGGTCCTCATCAGACATCACCGGCAACAACGTCGCCTATGGGCACAAACCCACCGTCGCTGGACCACACAGGACTGGCAAAAAGTGCTCTTCACTGACGAGTCGCGGATTTGTCTCACCAGGGGTGATGGTCGGATTCGCGTTTATCGTTGAAGGAATGAGCGTTACACCGAGGCCTGTACTCTGGAGCGGGATCGATTTGGAGGTGGAGGGTCCGTCATGGTCTGGGGCGGTGTGTCACAGCATCATTGGACTGAGCTTGTTGTCATTGCAGGCAATCTCAACGCTGTGCGTTACAGGGAAGACATCCTCCTCCCTCATGTGGTACCCTTCCTGCAGGCTCATCCTGACATGACCCTCCAGCATGACAATGCCACCAGTCATACTGCTCGTTCTGTGCGTGATTTCCTGCAAGACAGGAATGTCAGTGTTCTGCCATGGCCAGCGAAGAGCCCGGATCTCAATTCCATTGAGCACGTCTGGGACCTGTTGGATCGGAGGGTGAGGGCTAGGGCCATTCCCCCCAGAAATGTCTGGGAACTTGCAGGTGCCTTGGTGGAAGAGTGGGGTAACATCTCACAGCAAGAACTGGCAAATCTGGTGCAGTCCATGAGCAGGAGATGCACTGCAGTACTTAATGCAGCTGGTGGCCACACCAGATACTGACTGTTACATTTGATTTTGACCCCCCCTTTGTTCAGGGACACATTACTCAATTTCTGTTAGTCACATGTCTGTGGAACTTGTTCAGTTTATGTCTCAGTTGTTGAATCTTGTTATGTTCATACAAATATTTACACATGTTAAGTTTGCTGAAAATAAACGCAGTTGACAGTGAGAGGACGTTTCTTTTTTTGCTGAGTTTATACAGTTGAAGTCGGAAGTTTACATACACCTTAGCCAAATACATTTAAACTCAGTTTTTCACAATTCCTGACATTTAATCCAGGTAAAAATTCCCTGTTTTAGGTCAGTTAGGATCACCACTTTATTTTAAGAATGTGAAATGTCAGAATAATAGTAGAGAATGATTTATTTCAGCTTTTATTTCTTTCATCACATTCCCAGTGGGTCAGAAGTTTACATACACTCAATTAGTATTTGGTAGCATTGCCTTTAAATTGTTTAACTTGGGTCAAACATTTGGGGTAGCCTTCCACAAGCTTCCCACAATAAGTTGGGTGAATTTTGGCCCATTCCTCCTGACAGAGCTGGTGTAACTGAGTCAAGTTTGTAGGCCTCCTTGCTCGCACACGCTTTTTCAGTTCTGCCCACTAATTTTCTATAGGATTGAGGTCACGGCTTTGTGATGGCCACTCCAATACCTTGACTTTGTTGTCCTTAAGCCATTTTGCCACAACTTTGGAAGTATGCTTGGGGTCATTGTCCATTTGGAATACCCATTTGCGACCAAGCTTTAACTTCCTCACTGATGTCTTGAGACGTTGCTTCAATATATCCACATAATTTTCCTTCATCATGATGCCATCTATTTTGTGAAGTGCACCAGTCCCTACTGCAGCAAAGCACCCCCACAGCATGATGCTGCCATCCCCGTGCTTCACGGTTGGGATGGTGTTCTTCGGCTTGCAAGCCACCCCCTTTTTCCTCCAAACATAACGATGGTCATTATGGCCAAACAGTTCTATTTTTGTTTAATCAGACCAGAGGACATTTCTCCAAAAAGTACGATCTTTGTCCCCATGTGCAGTTGCAAACCGTAGTCTGGCTTTTTTATGGCAGTTTTGGAGCAGTGGCTTCTTCCTTGCTGAGCGGCCTTTCAGGTTATGTCGATATAGGACTCGTTTTACTGTGGATATAGATACTTTTGTACCTGTTTCCTCCAGCATCTTCCCAGGGTCCTTTGCTGTTGTTATGGGATTGATTTGCACTTTTCGCACCAAAGTACGTTCATCTCTAGGAGACAGAACGTGTCTCCTTCCTGAGCAGTATGACGGCTGCGTGGTCCCATGGTGTTTATACTTGCGTACTATTGTTTGTAAAGATGAACATGGTACCT
This sequence comes from Coregonus lavaretus, assembly GCF_964263955.1. Taxonomy (NCBI): domain Eukaryota; kingdom Metazoa; phylum Chordata; class Actinopteri; order Salmoniformes; family Salmonidae; genus Coregonus; species Coregonus lavaretus. Next base: position 15,807,865 of record NC_140017.1, read on the forward strand.
TCAGGCATTTGGAAATTGCTCCCAAGGATGAACCAGACTTGTGGAGGTTTACAAATTTTTTCTGAGGTCTTGTCTGATTTCTTTAGATCTTCCCATGATATCAAGGAAAGAGGCACTGAGTTTGAAGGTAGGCCTTGAAATACAACCACAGGTACACCTCCAATTGACTCAAATGATGTCAATTAGCCTATCAGAAGCTTCTAAAGCCATGACATCATTTTCTGGAATTTTCCAAGCTGTTTAAAGGCACAGTCAACTTAGTGCATGTAAACTTCTGACCCACTGGAATTGTGATACAGTGAATTATAAGTGAAATAATCTGTCTGTAAACAATTGTTGGAAAAATTACTTGTGTCATGCACAAAGTAGATGTCCTAACCAACTTGCCAAAACTATAGTTTGTTAACAAGAAATTTGTGGAGTGGTTGAAAAACGAGTTTTAATGACTCCAACCTAAGTGTATGTAAACTTCCGACTTCAACTGTATATACATATTTGACAGTGAGAGGACGTTTCTTTTTTTGCTGAGTTTATATATATATATATATACATATTTGCTACTGCTCAACTAAATAAAATGTTGGTCGACCAACAGCCTATCGACCAAATAATTGACCAGTCGACTGGAGTCAGCCCTTCCCTATATAGTGCACTACCTCTGAGCAGGGCCAATAGGGCTCTTGTCAAACTTAATGCACTATATAGGGAATAGGGTGCCATTTCCAACGCAGCCAATGTGTCCATGCCAGCCTGCCGGTTAAGAGTGGTAGACATGATGACTGGGGCTGAGAGTTTTTCCTTGTCTGGATGGAAAACCTTAGGGCCCTAATGGCAACCATCAGTGCTGTGTTCTGATCCTTACCCACATTCTGCTCATGTCACTCAAGTCAGCCTTGTTCCTCATCGAGTCCTTTATCACCTGAACACACACAGAGACAGAAAGAGAATTTAGACAAGGCTGAAGCCACAAGCCAAACATTCAGAATCTTGCTGATACAACAGAGAGAGCACTACACGTGAAGTTGTACTGTATGCATTGTGTGGGTGTGTTCAAGAAGGCCAGTGTGTGGGCAATTGCCTGGGTGCTCAGAAGTGAATGAATGTGTATGGGGGTGTGTGAACAGCACTATGCTGATCATTTAAATGATGCTAGTCCTTGGAGGTTGTAGCTACTGTGGCTAAACTGGTGGTTGTCATCTCACTGTAGAGTATTCTGAATTAAGTGCAAATCTCAAATGATATTCCCTATGGGCCAGTTTCTTGAACACAGATTAAGCCTAGTCCTGGACTAAACAGCATGGTCAATGGAGAATCTCCATTTAAAATCAGTTTTTTTTGTCCAGGATTAAACTTAATCTGTTTCCGGGAAACCGCCCCTATATTTAGTTGACCTAAACCTTATTTTACCAGGTAAATTAACTGAAAACACATTCTCATTTACAGCAGTGACCTGGGAAAGAGTTGCAGGGGAGAGGAGTTGAAATTAGCCAATTGGAAGCTCGGGATGAGGAGGGCCAGATTAGGAATTAAGACAGGGCGACCAGGGTTAACACCCCTAGTCTTGGGATAAGTGTTGTGGGATCTTAGTGATCACAGAGCATCAGAATCTCAGTTTTACTTCCAGCAGGATCTGGTCTCCCATTCAAGGACCAACCCTGGCCCTACCCTGCTTAGCTTCAAACCAAATCCAGCAGAGTAATATACAGGGAATATTGTATCATTTCAGACCTCTTGAGCACAAGTCTATGGAGAGATGGGCATGTCCCTGGCGTGCAGTATGTTCAGGGTTGTGTTCATTAGGCACCAAACGAAAGAAAACGGAGTGAAACAGGGAGGAACTAACGAGTCTTGTCCAATAACAAGTTTTCTATTGCATGCCTTAAAAAGGTATGCGTTCCATCAGGGCTGTGTTGGTGGGTTCAGACTTACATTGGGATGGCCGTCTCGCAGCAGCTTGTGGAAGACGTGGCAGAACTTCCAGCAGAGCACCGCATTGCTGGAGAGCGGCAGCCGGTTGACCGCCGCCCAGAAGGTGTGGGCGCCCTTCTCATGGTGGGTCCCCAGGATACAGGGTGAGACGGACCAGTCAAGGAGAAACACACAGGAGATGGCAGAGAGAGCACACACTCTGACGAAGGCTGCTGGGGGGGGGGGGTTAATATAGAGAGGTGTTTTGCTTGCCTATTCAACTTTCACTGTTCTCTCAAGAGGGGCTAAAAATCTCCCACATATCTCTGATCATATCTCACAGAAAGACCGTACAGAGCAGTCTGTCTCTCGGTCCCTTTCTCGCTCTCACACACACACACACAAATTAATGGCCTGGTCCCGGCAGACATCAGGGTCACGTTACATTATTGTTTTTGTTTTGCACGAACATAACCCTGAGTCATGAAGGAACAATTAAGAGCTTCCACAAACACATGGGCGTCAACATTAACACAGCTCTCCTTCCTCTATCGTCAGAGAAAAACAGATTCTATCCAACACACACACACACACACACACACACACACGCTCCCACTACGCACACACACACACTGCGCAACTAACACAGACACTGCACACACAGCGCCACACACACACAGCGACACACCCGGCTCCACAAAGAGGATATTCCTGGCATGCTTCTCTTTGACAACGACCTCCTGCGTGTTGATGGCCTTGTTGATGCTCACAGCCTATGCAGAGGAGGAAGTGGAGGAGAGGGAGAGAGGAAAGAGACAGAAAACACCAATCAGTGCAATGCTTTTCACTTGTCACTCGGGGAACACACCACACACACACACACACACACACACACACACACACACACATAATTCTTTATTTGGAGTATCCCTTTCAGGCCTATTTGATCTCGGCCTCCATCTGAGAGAAAAAGCAGCCCCTCTATGCACCTCCACCTCCTCCCCTTCTCTGATCCTTTAAAAGAATCAGGGATGGGCAACTTTGATGGGGGGGGGTTACAAATAATCTGAACCTATGAGGGGCCGCAGTGACTCGCAGGTCTGCATACCCACGTCCATACCCACACATGCAGTCAGAGCCGGCCCTAGCCTTTTGGGGACCCTTAGCTAAACTTGGGGCCCCCCACTGTGATTTATTTTTTTGTGGCCCCCCACAGCAGAGAGAACGTTTTTGAGTAAAATTCTTACAATTCTACACATTCTGCCAAGGGGCGAAGAGAAAATGTTGCAGTTTTAAAGCAAGTTTGATGCCATTCTACACATTTTGCCATGGGGCGGAGAGAAATGTTTGCAGTTTTTAAGCTTATTTCCTGCAATTCTACAAAATGTGCCATGCCTTATGTCATGTTAATATGATATCTGAGTGAGAGTGGCTTACAAAATCAATGGGGGCCCCCCCCGGTCCATAATTACTACAAGTTTAGATTGCTGGCTAGAGTAACTTACCAATCCAAATGGTTTGTGCTGACATGGGCTAATTGAGTGTCTGTCAGTGACTGACATAACAAGAGAAATACTTCTGATGCACATCCACATTTTGAAATGGCACCTTGTGTATTCTACTATTCTAACTCTCAACAGAAGTTGAGACCTCGACTGAGTTCCTAATTATTTTCTTTTTTAGAAATTGATCTCTGGGCCTACAAACGGGGTTGGGCCGCCAGTTGCCCATCTCTGCTTTAAATTAATAGCTGGGTCACATTTAGCATGTTCTCCGACAAAGAACAGTGATATGGAGGTCTGAAGTGGAGTGGCTGGGGGGGGGTCATGAAAGGACAGGCCAGGTTGAATAATGTCCTGAGTCCTCTCTGGGATGGGAAGCAGAGGGTGATAAATCATCACAGGTCCATTTCACTGGTGGTTCACTGGGAGCGCAGGCAGTGTGTTGGTTTCACACAAAGGAATAACTTGCTGGCCATGGCATTCAGAGGAATAGCCTAGGAGTAGTACACTCCACAGTCATGCTTGGTTGGAGTAAAGTGCACACCAGAAGTGTACGATGAGGAAGTCACAAGTCGAACCCCCAAAATGTATATTCTGAGTGATCATTTGGACACCTTGTTCATTTGGACATGTAGATTGTTTCTATAATGATCAAATCAACAAAACTGTATACTCACTAGGGGTGCAAGAGTCATCACAAGAGTAGACAAAATAGCCTATGTTTATTTCTGTATTTTTCTCTCAGCCTCATTACAAATGGCATATTCACAGCTCAAGGTGACAAAGAAGGGCTTTGTATTGACAAGATCGATTCACAGGGTGACTGTCTAATTAGGTCACAGCTGTGCCTTCTGAAGAGGAGAAGGAGGACAAGGAGGAAGAGAGGAATGCGGAGCTGGCCAACATCTCTCAACACACACTGCTCCGTGGTTCAAATTCCACTCCATCCATGTCTCTGTGCTTAGCTTGTAGCCCTGCAGAGGATGAACCACAAACCATGCTCAGATCTACTAGCCATGCCTTCTATCATTAAACATACATGCAGGGTTGATATGGTCACTGGTGCTACATGTTGTTACATAATCAAGCACAAGCCAAGAGATGTGTGTGTGTGTGTGTGTGTATGCCATCATGTCAACACTGCACACAGAGCCATATATCCGTCCAAAGTCTCCTATGGTTGGACAAAGGACAACATCTCATATCTGGATTCCACTTGGATAGAAATACTGCAAATACAGTCGAACACATTCAGCATCTTCTTTACTGAACAAAGATATAAACGCAACATGCAGCAACAATTTCAAAGATTTTACTGAGTTACAGTTCATATAAGGAAATCGGTCAATTGAAATAAATAAATTAGGCCCTAATCTATGGATTTCACATAACTGGTAATACAGATATGCATCTGTTGGTCACAGATATCTTTTTTTAAAGCTAGGGGCGTGGATCAGAAAACCAGTCAGTATCTGGTGTGACCACCATTTATTTGCATCATGCAGAGCGACATCTCCTTTGCATAGAGTTGATCAGGCTGTTGATTGTGGCCTGTGGAATGTTGACCCATTCCTCTTAAAATGGCTGTGCGAAGTTGCTGGATATTGGCGGGAACTGGAACACGCTGTCGTACATGTCGATCCAGAGCATCCCAAACATGCTCAATGGGTGACATGTCTGGTGAGTATGCAGGCCATGGAAGAACTGATATATTTTCAACTTCCAGGGATTGTGTACAGATCCTTGCGACATGGGGCCGTGCATTATGCTGAAACATGGGGTGATGGCGGCAGATGAATGGCACGACAATGGGCCTCAGGATCTCGTCACGGTATCTCTATGCATTCAAATTTCCATTGATAAAATGCAAATTGTGTTCGTAGCCTACAGTGAGGGAAAAAAGTATTTGATCCCCTGCTGATTTTGTACGTTTGCCCACTGACAAAGAAATGATCAGTCCATAATTTTTAAATGGTAGGTTTATTTGAACAGTGAGACAGAATAACAAAACAAAAATCCAGAAAAACACATGTCAAAAATGTTATAAATTGATTTGCATTTTAAATGAGGTAAATAAGTATTTGAACCCCTCTCAATCAGAAAGATTTCTGCTAAGGGGACAGGACAACTTCACCGCAACAAAGGGACGATGGACGGGGCCATGTACCGTCAAATCTTGGGTGAGAACCTCCTTCCCTCAGCCAGAGCATTGAAAATGGGTCGTGGATGGGTATTCCAGCATGACAATGACCCAAAACACACGGCCAAGGCAACAAAGGAGTGGCTCAAGACGAAGCACATTAAGGTCCTGGAGTGACCTAGCCAGTCTCCAGACCTTAATCCCATAGAAAATCTGTGGAGGGAGCTGAAGGTTCGAGTTGACAAACGTCAGCCTCGAAACCTTAATGACTTGGAGAAGATCTGCAAAGAGGAGTGGGACAAAATCCCTCCTGAGATGTGTGCAAACCTGGTGGCCAACTACAAGAAACGTCTGACCTCTGTGATTGCCAACAAGGGTTTTGCCACCAAGTACTAAGTCATGTTTTGCAGTGGGGTCAAATACTTATTTCCCTCATTAAAATGCAAATCAATCTATAACATTTTTGACATGCGTTTTCTGGATTTTTATGTTGTTATTCTGTCTCTCACTGTTCAAATAAACCTACCATTAAAACGTACAAAATCAGCAGGGGATCAATTACTTTTTTCCCCTCACTGTATGCCTGCCCATACCATAACCCCAAGGCCACCATGGAGCACTCTGTTCACAATGTTGACATCAGCAAACCGCTTGCCCACACAACGCCATACACATGGTCTGCGGTTGTGAGGCCGGTTGGACATACTGTCAAATTCTCTAAAACGACGTTGGAGGCGGCTTATGGTAGAGACATTAATGAACATTCAATTCTCTGGCAACAGCTCTCGTGGACATTCCAACAGTCAGCATGCCAACTGTGTTGTGTGACAAAACTGCACGTTTTAGAGTGGCCTTTTATTGTCCCCAGCACGAGGTGCAGCTGTGTAATGATCATGCTGTTTAATCAGCTTCTTGATATGCCACACCTGTCAGGTGGATGGATTATCTTGGCAAAGGAGAAATGCTCACTAACAGGGATGTAAACAAATGTGAAAATAAATTGAGAGAAATACAATTTTTGAGCATATGGAACATTTCTGGGATCTTTTACTTCAGCACATGAAACATGGGACCAACACTTTACATGTTGCGTTTATATTTTTGTTCTGTGTAAAAATAGTGTCTACTCTTACATTTCAGTTAAAACCCCACATAATTTCTTCCCTTCATTTTTTTCTTCTTCTAAAAACCAAGGAACGATGGAAGGCTCCCAGCACTTGTGCAAGCGGTTCCCACACAGGAACGGCCCAATTAGTCCACAGAGCGACTTTGTCATCCATCTGAAAGAGAGTGCCAGCTGCCCAGGACTCCTGGCAAGCCAATGGGACTAGAAGCTGGAGCGGCTCGCTGGCATCGACAGGCCTATTAACTCATCCCATCGCAGCATGGGCAGCCGATGAAGTGAGATGGTGACTGCTATCAAATTAAATTAGGAGGTGAGAAACAGACGGTGGTGGTGGGTGTGTTGGGGTTGGGGTAGGTTAGACAGAGGATGAGGCTTGCCTCACAGACAGACTAGTCTGGACTGGGACCCCTATGTCATGCACAGAGAACTCTAGAGGCCTCTCTCATCGCCATTGATATGCTAGTCCTCGCCTGGCTGTGTGGCAGTGGCACTGTCAAGAAACAAACCCTAACGGCCTACACACTTGTTGATCTTAAAGGATAGGTGCAAGCAATATGGGGAAAACTCCACCCAGCCTATCAGAAGGCAAGGTGAAGGAATTACCATACTGCTTAAACCTATCAGATCCTTTGAGATCTACAGGAGTGCCAAGGCCTTAGGGGTGGATTTTGGATTCAGCATGAGCCTGTTTTGTCTAGTACTGCACAGGACCCAGCCGGTGCCTTAAAAGCCGCCCAGTCAGTGCCCGTTTAATAATGCAGTGATCTCTCATTGATGAGTCATTTCCCCAAAGAAAGCATTTGAATAATGGTTGACTGCTTGACATGAACATGACTAACATCCAATGGCATAATGGGGAAAAAATTGTATTCCAAGCTTTTCCTGCAGACATATCGGTACTAGGACACTAGATGATTATGACGACAACGCAGTATATTTATATCACTGCTCTAGGAAACTTGTTGAACAGCAGAATAAACTTAATGATGGTCCAAAAACATCTGCATTTAGAGATAGCACCCTCTACTCCTGTGCAACAAAAAGTCTGATCGATTGAATCAATCAAATAACGTAATCAATCCAATCAAAATAATAGTCTAAATAATGAAACCTGGGTTCTCAAGAGTTTGGGGAGCTGCCATCCTTACATGACCTACATGGCTGACAGGGAAGAAGAGTGCTTTTCCGGTGGTGGTCTTGATAGTGTTTTAGATTATCTGCTGTTCACGCAGTGCTGAAACCAAACCAAAACACAAGCAGGGGCCAAGCAGCACACACTATTCCCTGTTCCCACAGCACAGTGCTTTTATCAGGCACCATGGACTGGAGGTGCATGGTGGGCTGCTGCGGTGGTACTGCTAAGTCTTGCCCACCACCTCAAGAGGAATGGGTAAACAGGGAAGGGTGGAGGGAGGGAATGAAAACAGGAAACATGGATCGCTGCCTGTGAATGCGTCGGCACTGTACACGGAGGTGCTGTGGTGCGGAGAGGGTCAGTGGGTCTGGGGGGTGGTAGAGAGCAGGGGGAGAGGGGCACTCAGTCAGGCTTGCTGTCTTGGCACACCCTGTCCTGACCATTTCTTGCCTGACGAAAAATGTACCCAGCTCCTCCCCTCTTCCTCCACCTCCTCCTCAGGCCTAGTACCCTGTGCCAACCCAAACAGACCTCACAGCTCCCCTTTCCAGCTCCCCTTTTATAATGTTTCCTTTGCCAGCCTCTTCCAGGTGGCCCCAAAGGTCAACTGGACATACTTTAAAACTTTTACCCCCCTACCTGAGGACACACAAGCACACACAATTTGTAGCTGTTTGACACTAATAGTGCTCTCCTGCTGACAAGGATTGCTTTAGATGGACATTTTGAAATAACAAAAAAGACCTACTAGCCACTTACTGAAAGGTTACTCACTTCACATTACGTCACACTAGACAAGACTGTGAAATAACAGTCATCCTACTATGCACTTAAAAACACACACCTTTTTTGGAAGCAAATTTGAAAACTGAAAACCATGCATATTATTAATGTCCCTCAAAGCAACAAGCTGTAAAAGCTATAGAGAGTAAAAGCGAGAGGGTTTAGGTTATATTATTTATTCAGGTTGGAACTCCACCCCTTTTAAAATGTCAGTACACTAAAAAGGGCCCTCTGTGTTACTTGTTTCGATAAAGGACCGTTTTACAAATTTGCTCACATCGATATCCGCTCCCATGGAACACTCACTCTACACCTCTTTAAGAGCCTGGCACGGTGGGGAAAGGAAACATAAAAGACAATCCCTCCAGCATGGCCACTCTTCCTGTCTATGTGAACACACAGCCAACATGGATTAGACCAGGGTTGTGTTCATTATGGCACACCGTAGGAAAATGTTTTGCAACAGAAAATGAGTGTTCTTATTGGACAACTTTAGGTAGTCCCTCCCCGTTTAAGTCAAGAGTTTTTCCTGGTCAGGTCATGTGCTCAGAAAAGAACTCTGGACCTTACTCAGGACCAAAGTATGACAAAATACTGTGAATATAAAGCTGTCCAGAATCAAACTGGTAGGCCTAAATATTTTTACACCGAATAGGTATATATATATATATATATATAACTACTGTATTGTCGCCCTACTTCTCATTGTCTCATGTCTATTACGACTCCATTATCACTTCAAAACCTCCAGCATTGAGCTAGTCAAAGTCTATGACCTCACCGACACCAGCCTTTTGTTACTGTGGGGCTTAGGCTAGAAGACAGGACAGCAGGTGGTTCAAGAGACATACTGGCCAGAGTGTGGACCCTGGAGGCCAAAGGCCCTGGCTAGCATAATAAAACCTAAACCCCATGGTCCGTTTAAGAGCCTCCTTTGACAAGACAGCTTTCTGCAATCTCCTGTGAAGGAGGCCTCCTATCTGCTTTGTGTAATTAGTGGAACTAACTTCCTGAAGGAAGTACTGACGTCATAAAAGCACTGTAAAAAGGTCAAGCACATCAGCCGCTGAATTTGTTTGTGATTTCTCTATGCACATTTACACTAATTTACCTTGATAACGATGCTATGACACTGTAGAAATGTAAAACAGTCTTAAATAACCAAAGCAGAAGCGTATGGGCTAAGAGGACACTGACAGGCAAGTGGCAGGCAGGCAGGCCTTTATCTTCCTCTGGCCGAGAGAAAGAGGAACTTGCCTCAGAGAGCAGCCGTGAGGCTTTGTCTGTTTGATACAGAGCAGTGAACAGCGCTCCAATAACATTTATAAAGTGACTTTGAGCAATCTGTGTTGATTCCAATAACAACTGAGGAGCTTTTTCCATCACAACCAGTGTCTGTCTCAAACAAACTGTTGTGTGTCCTCAACGGCTACCTCAACACCAATGAGGAGCACAAAGCCCCTGGAGATGCTTTCGTATTGGCCCCCTTCCCCCACCCCTCTATATGGAGCCAGAGTAGCCTACACTGTGTTGGCACTGAAAGGGCAGCCTTGGTGCTTTGGCCCTGCTAGTGCACCTGCTCTGGAACTCTCACACCAAGTCCAGCCAGTGTTGAACTGACCCTGAGGGGATTTCTCAAGTGGGGATTCCCCTATTCACAAATTACTAATCAATGCTCTCCATCTATTGTAGGCCATTCATGATCAGTCATTCACAACAGCATGCATTGCCTCTCACTATCAGCCATGATATTTGCAATGACACTCATGCTGTAATAAAAATGTAATGGTTGTCTATCAGTAAAAGTGATTATTAGTCCGAACTAATCATGTATGGTTTGTTACGCTATATCTTATGTCCCTGGTGGTTAGTAAAATGTTTTAAATGTATTTTGCAATCCAAACTATTACTAGATATGCTGCTATCTCTAGTAGCCTTATAGAAAGTATTTAGCTGACCATGACACACATTGCAAAGCAGCTGGGCTACCATAAGTCTGACTGACATCGCTATCGTCCAAGAAAACAACACTACAATCAGATAGCTCGTTGACATTCTAGTCACCGTGAAAAACGTGCGTTTGCTTACGTTTTCTAATGACCATAGAGAACGGGCTACTGTGAAAAAATAAGAGGGAAACATCCGATCAGTCGGGGGTAATTCATTAGCAAACTATAGACAAATATACTAGTTATAGCCTACACTAAAACATGCATCTGACTGGAGTCTGGACTATCCTATAACAATCCATAGCCTACACGGACAACTTAAAAAACACCACGTCGATACAGTTACATGATCATCAACTGATTTAGAGCGACCATGAACATATAGCCGGACTGAAGTATCCTAACTTGTAATTTCCTAAAGAAGAAACAATCCTGGTAACAAATCTGTTCGCTCCCACCCCAAACATACATATCTGTTGCGCCTTTTCCGCAATAATGTTCACTGGAAATATCTGGAAACCTACCATTTTACTAAGATCCATAGTCCCAGAAAAATGCAGGGTGGCTGTGAGCTCAAAGACGAATCGGGTCGCTGGCAATACTTCAACAGAATAGTCTACAACTGGGAAAGGAGAAATCTAGAAACGCTTATGAGGGAGAGAGGGTGGTGGAGTGGGCCCGTTAACTCAACATGTGTCCCGATTTGGTATCAAATGCTCTCCAATATCTTTCCTTCCGTGTCCCTTCTCCTCTCCCCGGTCATACGTGCTCAGTTAAGAGGGGGGATCGCAGCCACAGCATCCGACTGTCGAGAAGCGGAACCGAACTGTCTTGAAAACGACAGCCTGCCCCTAGAGTAGGCTACACACGGGAACATCTCCACCTCGTGTATTTTTCGCATATGTTTCATACCATTTTAGATTGCAATATTTAAAAACGACGTGGTGACTGAGTTTCTAAACATCGGGAATTGAATATCTGTCTGGGGATTTTGTGTAAACAACAGCGTGCTCTCTCTGTGAGACAATAGGTGCAGACTGGGGATGGCACAACCCCCCGCCCAAACGAACCTCGTACATCACCATGTAAGAAATTATACTATCCTGAAAAAACTATCAAATAAATTATGAGAAGCCGAGACACCAGAGCAGCGCTCCTGGGCACACTGCAAATCATCATGATGGTAAACAATGTAACTTTCCATCACCAGTGCAACAAATAATCAGTGATTTGGTGACTGCTTACATGTGGCCATAACATTACTCTCTGATGTAGGCCTATGTCTATGGGCCATATTGAAATAGGATGTGCTATACGAAAAGTGTAGCCTACAATAGCATAATTAAAGTAAGTCACTGTCAATATCAACGTTATGTGGTGACACTGCAAAAAGGAGCCGTTTTCAGTCTTCAACTATGCTGAGGCAATGTGGCTATAAACTTTAGCCTACATCAGTGTAATTTTAGGTAAATAGTGCCCTCCTCTGGTTACTCTCAGACAGGTTTATATCATAATCATGAAATTATTGCACTATCTGGAATCTTCACAAAAAATCGAACAGCTCAGATCATTTCAGATAGCTATTACATTTTACATTTTAGTCATTTAGCAGACGCTCTTATCCAGAGCGACTTACAGTTAGTGAGTGCATACCTTTTTCATACTGGCCCCCGTGGGAAACGAGTAGGCTCCTTAATTAGAGAAAAAAAAAAACTTTGACAAAGCAGAAACAAGTCAATATTAGACCATGCATATCATTCTTTAGTAATAACCTCAGCAATGTGGTACCGAACACATGAAATGAAATATTTTTTCTGAAATCTTTGCAGGTCATGCATGAAAAGCACATTAACAATTAAAGTTACTATTATATTATTACTAGGGCCAACTGAGGAGCATTGTCCACGGTAATCAATATGTGACCCATTCTCCTGCTGGCAGACTGGCCGCTCCACACAAACAGTCTCTCTTCAGACAAAGCCTGCTCTTCACCACAGTCTCTTCACTTCCTGGTACGGTGTGGGTGGACCCACCGAGCACGGCTCTATGGAGAGGCTGCAATTCTCACATCCACTACTCTAGGCCTTTATGAGTATCATGTTTATGTTGTAGTCAGTTGTAGAATATTGATTGTTTGAAAAACTTCTGAGTTTCTCTTTTCCCTGGGTCCCCATACATTGATTCCGCCTTAGTGATGGTGGTGCCAAGCACACACAATCACACCAAGTTTCAAGGGTGAAAGCCCCTGTCTCAATTCTGTGGGCAAAGTTCATATAATGGCCTTGAACACGTCTGAGACAAAACCGTTCCAGACCTAAAATCAACTTACTGGTAGGTCACAACGGCATTTCATTGCTGAGTAGGCCCTTATATCCAGTTGGCCAGACTCACGGCATATCGCTACTGTGTGTCAACAATATCCACTAAGCTATAATGGATTTACGCAATAATAATATAAAGTCAGAAAGTTAGATCTACAAATCACAAGTATTATTGTAATGATGAACTAAAAGTAAATAATACAAATGTATGTCCTTGTGATCATGTAACCTAAGCATCCATTGTCCAATTAACTTTTTTCAGGTTGTAAAATATCTAATCCACTCCAAATTAAAGCCAGAGTTAATGCCATTGTGATCTCATTTCAGCACTTTGTTCCAATGGCTGACCTGCCACTCATGTCCAGGACTTTTTAATCTACAGCCGGTGCAATGAGGCCACAGGCCAGTGCCTGCTGTTTTTGCTGCCTCAGTGGTTTCATGGGCCCGGGCCGCTTTCGCTCTCTCTGTGAGTGCGTGTGTATGTGTGTGTGTAACTATCTCTCTCCAACTCTCTCTGGTTATAATGACAGGGTACAAGCACAGGGTGGGGGTAACTTACATAGGCAGGAAGAGAAAGGAAGACCAAGAGTGTGTGTAACAGAGAGAGAGAGATTAGAGAGTGCTTGTCTGGGTCTGCCCTACTGTGCTGCTTGTAACCAAGGGACATGGCAGTGGATCCTCCCCCAAATTCCACAACTGCCAGGGCACCACAGTGTCCCACTAAAGGGGGCACAGGCGGTGGGGCGGGCAGCATTGATTACCAGACAGAGGCAAAGGTATGCTGTGGCACGGCTATCTCTTAGTCAAACCAAGGTACAGTTCCCGCTCAGCCCAGTCAAAGCTATTCGCTGCTCTGGCACCCCAATGGTGGATCAAGCTCCCCCACGACGCCAGGACAGCGGAGTCACTGACCACCTTCCAGAGACACTTGAAACCCTACCTCTTTAAGGAATACCTGGAATAGTATAACAGTAATCCTTCTACCCCCCCCCCTCCCCCAACAACAACAAAAAAGGGGTGGTTGTCCCACTGGCTATCCTAAGTTGAATGCACCAATTTGTAAGTCGCTCTGGATAAGAGCGTCTGCTAAATGACTTAAATGTAAATGTAATGATCTAAGAAGCAAACTGTTAACATCCTCCAAAAGTGTCAGAATGACTCTCATATTCTCAAAAAGCACAAGTGGATTTCGACACCCACAATCTCAGATTGTTCTGAAATTGTTTATTTTGTTAGAAACAGATAAGATTAGCATTCCTTTAGTTAAATTTAATTTCGTTAAAATATAATTTGATCTCTAAGAAATTAAGCTAATTGATTGCACCCAAATTGGCCATTTCTATTTATAGGATTCATATAATATTCAATAAATATAGTACCTGACATCCGATTTGGACCAAACCTTTTTCTAACAATGAGTAAGACATGAGGAATCCAAAGAAATTGTCAGCCACGGACCCTCCACGCCAATCCCATCCCAACAACGAGTATCAGTTCTCTATGTCAGACAAGTAGTATGGAGCTGCGGCTCAGAGTATTGGAGGTTCCGTGGGCGGCTTTTGACGATATCTTTGGATTCTTTGAATATTATATTAATCCTATAAATTAAAATGGCCAATTTGGGTAAAATCAATTAGCTTAATTTCTCAGATATATAATTATATTTCAACCAAATAATGTTGCAGGAATGCTAATCTTATCTGTTTCTAACAGAAACAATTTCAGAACAATCTGAGATGGTGGGGGTCATGGCTTGCTGAAATGACATGGAACGACCCGTACTGAATATCCAGAGGCAGCCTGCCTTGGAGAGCTGTGGGATGCAGGGAGGCAGGCAGGAATAATCTGGATCTAAATTTAAGGCCATAATTATGTAAGCCACACTGCTGTGGGTGGAATCACTCTCAGGATGTATCCAACAATAGAAAGCCCAGTCTGGGAGCTGGGAGACCCAGAAGAAGTTCTAAAGTGGGGTGTCGGGCTGAACGGAAGTAGCCTTCCCACAGACGCAGCCCTGTTTCTCTCATTTCAGACGACTATCCAGACAGACAAGCAGTCATTGTAGCAGGCAGTACTTAGCTATGGTTTCTGACCACACCAGTGGTGTTAATCATCACCATAGTGCATTCCAGGGAAGATGGATGGAAAAACATCAACATGTAGTCTAGGCCTACTAGCCTATTTCAGGAATAGCTAGAAAGAAACTAATGAAACCAGGGAGCTTTTATTGTGATTCAAGACAAAGTCGGCCTGTCATTCCAGACGAGAAAGAGATGGATAGCAGCTCTCCCCTGGAAGTTAAATGGTTAGTTAAAGTGGTACAGTGTTCAAGTGGAGGTGGACTGCTGAAACGACTAAAGTAGTTTCTCTCAAGATGGTAATTGAGCTCTTTTTCAAGAACTTTGCCATTACGTTTCATGACTGATGAGAAACTGTTATGTAGCAGTACAACTGGGACTTCATAGAGTCAGGTCACTAAACATGTCATTACACGCATGCTGTATCTGGGCCTGAGCGAGGTCTTTTTATAATTCTGCGGACAATATGAAGGAGCGAGTACTCTGACTCTGAACACACCCTTGTTGTTTACCCGACTATCAGGCTCTAAACCTCGCCGAGATAGGAGCCCTGGAACCCATGACTTCACCCTTACCAGTCTCCTCTAGAAACTTGTTCTGTGTCAATGCACATTTCTATACACCATAAAAAGACTGCATTTTGCCAACTCCTATGGTCATTGGTGTAACAGCACAAACAGATCTGGGACCAGGCTAGATTGTATTAGGGAGCTTGTGCCTGAACAGAGGAGCTGGAAAGGTCTTAGAGCAGAGCCAGACTGGTGGTTTTGGGACAGTGGTGAAAGCCAGCAGATTCAGGCAGATCCGAGCCACAACGGATCAGATCAGATTAACTCAGGGCTGATCCCTATATTAACGCACCAGCAAGATTTATTTGATTCCTCCCTCCGCCATGAAACAGCTTTAGGACTGCCATCAAAAATCAACCATAACAAAAACAACTGCTACAACCAGATTAGGAGTCGTATCCGATTTGAGCAATTTTGAGAGGAATGTGGTGTGATAGGCTAAATGTGCAAGTTTAGGCTTTCATCTAAAATCAATGTCACAGTCACAGCACACTATGACTACAAGAGACAGCAAAACTCTGTCTCTTGACCACCATACAGGAAGTGTCTTGTCCACACAGCTCAGCAGTGTGCATGAAAAATGAGCATGCGTTTTTCTGGACTTCAGCTCTTGAGTAACAGCCTGTCAGCTATATGGGATCTATAATTCATAGAACAGCAAAACCAGTAAAGGGGCAATCTGGATTTATAAATGAATGATATGTACCCATTGATTCTAGAAGAAAATAACTTATAAATGCCTAATGAGCTTAGTTTAACTGTCCTACTCCATCAGAACCCAAAATATTAGCTTGCTTTACTCCAATGTTTGTAAACAAAGTAAATGTAAACAAACACCATATAGCCTCAAAACATGATTAAAACACAAATGTTGATATCATGGCTGGTCAGTCCTTGCATCCATAGCTCTGTCTATGAATTTGAGAGTGGTTACATTTCTCCAGCCCCATCCCTCAGCTTTTTACCAAAATGCTTTGTTATTGTTTGAACTGCGGATTGCCCCTTTAAAGGGCATCAACAAACAGTGCTGCTCAGTTCCACCCTTTCTTCATTACTCCCAATTTATTTCCCTGTATAAAAGCAACAATGATAGTCCCACCCAGCTCTCTCTCGCACACCCCAGTATGTAGGCTGATAGCACTTTCCAGAACCCATCACAATATCACTCAGGCTATTGGTTCTAGTGCTGTGTCCAGGAGTCACTAAAAGGCTTTTACTGCAGTTCGATTCATGGTAGTGGTTTTTATGGATAGTCCAGGCAGACACATACAGCATTTTGCCTCGCTCTCTCTCCAGTTATGTGGGCGTCACCTCTCCTGAGATATGGTAAACCAGCCTCTGTTCTTTATCAGGCCGAATTTCTCAAAGACCTAAATCTGTGCTCTTAGGACTGACCTATTTCAGATTTTGATCTTGCACTGAAGACCCAACACTGATGTCATGTCTATATAATCTTTGCAATGTCAACTTTGTGACGATACTTTTCCTAATTTAGTAGAAGTACTAAACATATGTCTCTGCTCCAACGGGTGGTACGCTATTTGAGGCATAGCCATCAAAAACTCATATCAGAGATGTTACCCACTGCTATGAATGAGGGGGGATGATGTTGGCTTGCTGTTGTGTGGTGGTCCTATAGTACTGCATTGTACTACAAACATCGTAAACAATGCATTCCTGTAAACACTCGCTCATTTAGGTCAAGTTGGCGCGCACACCTTCGCGCATAGATCATGAGCAATGTTCACATAAAATTCCATGGAAATCCGAACCTGCGAGGCAGCACCAATCAGTCAAGCAAATGAATCTTCACGCTGAACGGATAATTTCCAACTTCAACGGAACGGACGGTTCCAACTCGAAGCTTTACCAGAACTATTATAATATCTTCACATTTCTTAGGCCCTTCTAATTCTGTACAAGAAATCCCGAATTCCCACTAAACAAGTGCTTTACCTGACCGCGTTCAAAGTTCTCCTTTTCAAGTTCTAAGCTGTTGGCACCACCGGTCCGACGAATCAGCGCTTTGGGAATTGGGTTCGGTACTTGCTGCATGGAGCTCTTCACTCGGTCCATTGTGTCTCTTTAGAATTTCCAATGGAAAATAATATTTCTACAAAGATATCATCAAATTATTTATTAAATTGGACAATAATAGTTCAGGCAGTCGACCAATTCAGGAGGTAATTTCGCCTGTCCACCGCATCTCACTCTGTAGGCGATGTCATGTATTTTAAACTGCGTTCATAACCAAGTAGGAGGTGGGAATTTACTAGTTGTGAAGTCAAAAATTAATTCAAGTGTTTTGAATTCGTTGAGAAAAGCAGATTGGCTAATGCACAACAAGCTGTGTAAGCCATAAACTAAAAGTACAGCTATCATGCTTGTAAACAAATTCGTGTTTAAAAAACATATTAATAGATGGCTTTTTATAAATAATGCTTCGTTTTTTGCATTTAACTGCCAAAATGCTGTTATCAAGGTCATTTTCTTAGTAGGTGACGTCAGAGGTCAGCATGTGGGAGAAATGGGAGCTCAGGATGATAGACAAGTTTCCCACTAGTAATTACCAGTTGGAGGGCGGTTCAAGTGGATTTTCCCAGTTGTATGTAGTAAATTCCCACTTCCCACTTGGTTACAAACGCAGCATTAAACCTGACGGAAGGTGGGGTTGCTGGTGCACTAAACTGATTAAAAAATATTAT
Source organism: Coregonus lavaretus (assembly GCF_964263955.1). Lineage (NCBI taxonomy): Eukaryota > Metazoa > Chordata > Actinopteri > Salmoniformes > Salmonidae > Coregonus > Coregonus lavaretus. Next base: position 15,826,081 of record NC_140017.1, read on the forward strand.
CCTCATGCTCTCCAATTAGTATATGTTACGTTTAGTAGGTATTAATATGTGGATGTCCATCATCCATGTGGTATGATATGTTACGAATTCCAATTTGTATGATATGCTGTATATTGTATTTCGTACAATATGTTAGGAATTGTAATTAGTACAATATGTTACAAATTTGCCAAAGTATGATATGTTACAAATTCCAATTTGTTGTGGCGTTAGCTAAATTAGGGGTTAAGGTTAGGGTTAGGATTTAGGTTAAAGTGTTAAGGTTAGCTAACATGCTAAGTAGTTGCAAAGTTGCTAACTATCTAAAAAGCTAAAGTTGTCCATGATGAGATTCGAACACGCAACCTTTGGTTTCCCAGACCTTCACTAGACCTTTGCGTTATACCTTCTGTCTTATTTAACCATGCCAAACATAACATCATACTAATTTGAGTATCCCGGATTTACATTTACTATGTTACGTCTAGTCTATGAGACCAGGCTGGAAAATCCCAGCCCGTTGACTGCATTAAAATTGTGGAAGCTCTCAATTGCGCTGCCCATGGTTATGGTCTTTTGGCCGCTAGAGGCCTCTATCATTCTCTATGGCCCAGGTAGAACTGTCATAGACTCCTCCCAGAAATGTCAACGACTGGCTGGAATTCCGCTGGTGCCCGCCTACATTAATATTATTGGACTATTATTGATTTTGATATGATGCGTAATTACGCATAATTAAAGGCGCATGATAGCGTTTGGGTTGTTAGTACAGACTTTATCACGATAATGTAAATATAGATAAGCCTGAAGGAAAAGTCCATGTTTATGACTGTAGGCCTACAGTCAGTGTCTAATTGAGTTTTTGCTACAATAGCCTACATAATAGACACAGCATGCAAGTGGCCTATTAATTTTTGAATCAGAGTAAACAATTAATCTCCGGAAGTAAATGAATAATATGGTGGTTATAATATAAAAAAATATATATATTTAACCTTTATTTAACTAGGCAAGTCAGTTAAGAACAAATTCTTATTTACAATTACGGCCTACCCTGGCCAAACCCGGACGACGCTGGGCCAATTGTGCGCCGCCCTATGGTCTAATAATATGTGCATAATATGTGTTTTTATGGATATGGTTATAATATGTCATTATGTAGATCACAGGAGCTTGCAGGTCACCAGTCCACTTCTGTGGGCCTTGAATTAGATCATTTCCATGGTTTCTGCTGGCCCTCTCATATTTGATAGCTGGCAACAGGCTGGTTTTCTGTACAGTACTTTGACAGTAGTGCTGCTAGGCAGTGCCTATCTTACTGTCTTGTTTGTCAACTGGGATTGAATCTCCAGGAATGTACTGTGTGTTACTTATTCTCTCATGTGAAGAGCTCTCATATCCTCTTATTGAGGGAAGATGGGTTGTGACCTAACCAGAAAAAACTCTGGTTCCTAGTAAGGCTATATCTATGACCTGACCAGAGCAAACTCCTGGCCCTAGGTCACCTCCATCTGATATTTACATTTTACATTTTAGTCATTTAGCAGACGCTCTTATTATTTAGCAGACTTACAGTTAGTGAGTGCATACATTTTCATACTGATATGTATCCTCATTATCAGGCAGAGCCATGTTGATGCATTAAGTGATATGTTATGATGTAGAATAGAATAGTGTGTGTGAATAGTGTGTGTGTGAACAGTGTGTGTGTCCATCATCTTAAAAATCCCTAACAGAAACAGACTTGCAAGATTTAATGGACATCGATCTGGGTTTTCAAACATTCAAGGAGCTGGACACTCACCCGGACACTTATAAGAAATCCCGCTACGCCCTCCGACTTACTATCAAACAGGCAAAGCTTCGATACAGGACTAAGATCGAATCCTACTTCACCGGCTATGACGCTCATCGGATGTGGCATGCAAACTATCACTGATTACAAAGGGAAACCCAGCCGCGAGCTTCCCAGTGACGCGAGCCTACCAGAGGAGCTAAATGCCTTCTATGCTTGCTTTGAGGCAAGCAACACTGAACCATGCATGAGGGCACCAGATGTTCTGGACGACTGTGTGATCACGCTCTCCATAGCCTATGTGAGTAAGACCTTTAAACAGGTTAACATTCACAAGGCCGCAGGGCCAGATGGATTACCAGGACGCGTACTCAGAGCATGCGCTGACCAGCTGGCAAGTGTCTTCACTGACATTTTCAACCTCTCCCTGACTCAGTCTGTAATACCTACAGATTTTAAGCAGACCACCATAGTCCATGTGCCCAAGAACGCCAAGGTAACCTGTCTAAATGACTATCGCCCCGTAGCACTCACATCCGTAGCCATGAAATGCTTTGAAAGGCTGGTCATGACTCACATCAACACCATCATCCCAGACACCCTGGACCCAATCCAATTTGCATACCACCCCAAAAGATCCACAGATGACGCAATCTCTATTGCACTCCACACTGCCCTTTCCCACTTGGACAAAAGGAACACCTACGTGAGAATGACTACAGCTCAGCGTTCAACAGCATAGTGCCCTCCAAGCTCATCACCAAGCTAAGGACCCTGGGACTGAACACCTCCCTCTGCAACTGGATCCTGGACTTCCTGACGGGCCGACCCCAGGTGGTGAGGGTAGGCAAGAACACATCCACCACGTTGACCCTCAACACGGGGACCCCTCAGGGGTGCGTGCTTAGTCCCTTCCTGCACAACTCCAACACCATCATTAAGTTTGATGACAACATGATGGTGGTAGGCCTGATCATTGACGACGATGAGAAAGTGTATAGGGAAGAAGTCAGTGTGGTGCCAGGACAATAACCTCTCCCTTAAAGTCAGCAAGACAAAGGAGCTGATCGTGGACTACAAGAAATGGAGGGCCGAGCACGCCCCCATTCACATCGACAGGGCTATAGTTGAGCGGGTTGAGAGCTTCAAGATCCCCGGTGTCCACATCACTAAGAATCTATCATGGTCTAAACCCACCAACACAGTCGCGAAGAGGTCATGACAATGCCTCTTCTCCCTCAGGAGGCTGAAAAGATTTGGCATGGGCCCTCAGATCTTCAAAAAGTTCTACACCTGCACCACTGAGAGCATCTTGACTGGCTGCATTACCGCTTGGTATGGCAACTGCTTGGCATCCGACTGCAAGGCGCTACAGAGGATTATAGTTATATGTATACAGTATGTACATACTGTATCTACCTCAATGACCTCGTACCCCTGCACATCGACTCGGTACTGGTACCCCTTGTATATAGCTAAGCTATCGTTACTCATTGTGTATCTAGTATTACTTTTATTATAACGTGTTTTACTTTTCTATTATTTCTCTATTTTCTTTCTCTCTGCATCATTGGGAAGGCCCGTAAGTAAGCATTTCACTGTTAGTCCACACCTGTTGTTTTCGAAGCATGTGACTAATACAATTTGATTTGATTTGATCTGGCTGGGTGAAATGTCAAATGAGGTGTGGTTGATTTAGTTTGGAGGATTTTCCCGTTGGTTCCGTTGTACCAATCAAACTAAATCAAGCACAGTCATAGTATTGGACATACAGTTTTTTAAATCCAGGTCAGCTCTGCTGCTACGCTGTTCGGGGTATTTTCTAGTCCTAGTTGAGGTAGTTAGCCACAGCGATAAGATCAGAATACATAAAGGATACACAAAATATCTCACCCTGCTGATTGAGCCTGCCAATCAATATTTGTTTGCTCCAGTGCTTGACTTGGGCAGGAGCTCACCGGAACTGAGTACCTGCACCTAAAATGTTCTACTGCTTCAGTTCCTGCACCTCTGATAGAATATTGCCTTAAAACTATTGCAGAGTTCCTGCACCTAAATATAAACAGTAACGGCACACAAAATGAGTACCGGCACCAATTTCAGTCCAAGTCAAGCACTGGTTTGCTCAATAGAACTGAGCTTACAAATGCATGTCATATCAGTATTTATTGGTCAGTGCTACCCTCTACAAGACTAAAAAGATAAGCCCATAATAACACATACTGTATTATAAACATCTTTGGCCATATGATTGATAGTAAGCAGGGAGGGAGCTCCAGCTGTACATAATTGGATCTCATCACTCCCTTTCTATTGTAGTTTCTTCATCCCCCTCACTTCCTATCATACCCAAGGATTCTCATCCCATCAATCTGATAGTGAACTTTGTAAATCAACTTCGTAAAATCAACACTATATCCAATTTGATTCATTATGTTAATGTCATTTATGGGGGTTAAAATATCCAGATATCCATAATTTCCATCATAATTCCATCTCTCCCGAGTGGCGCAGTAGTCTAAGGCACTGCATCGCAGTGCTAGCTGTGCCACTAGAGATCCTGGTTCAAATCCAGGCTCTGTAGTAGCCGGCCGCGACCGGGAGACCCATGGGGCGGGGCACAATTGGGCCAGCGTCGTCTAGGGTAAGGGAGGGAATGGCATGCAGGGGATGTAGCTCAGTTGGTAGAGCATGGCGTTTGCAACGCCAGGGTTGTGGGTTTGATTCCCACGGGGGGTAATAATAATAAATAAATAAAATGTATGCACTAACTGTAAGTCGCTCTCGATAAGAGCGTCTGCTAAATGACGTAAAAATGATAACAACCTATTATTTTACTGTCAATGGTAAGGTGATGACGTCAGATCAAAGATGATGGGGAGGAGGAAGAAAACAGACAAACCAACCATTAGGAAAAAATAATGGGTGTTAAAACCTCGCGAGAATATTAGCCTATTGGAGGAGTAAGCACACTGCAAGTTTGGAGTTGCAAGAAAAGACATCTCCAAAAAGTAACAACAACTAAAGATGTCCGGACGGTCAGGTCGCGCGGAGACACGAAGTCGTGCTAAAGATGACATTAAAAAGGTGCTGGCAGCAATTGAAAAAGTGCGTAAATGGTAAGTAAAACCGCGGGGATTATGTAAATGAAATGTAAACATCTGCAATGCTACACAACAAACTTCACTCGGAAAATATTAGAAGGGTTGGTGAGTGACTGAAACAACAGCCAATGGAGAGACGGGGCTGCCGAAGCCCGGTAATTCTATGGGCGGGACTAACGGAATTTTTCACAATCTGTCAAAATGGCTACACTTGTCCACATGTTGTTACAGTGTTACGCATTCTGATATAACTGTGACCCACATTGAAAATATACATCGTCCATCTGAGCAGTTTCCCTCGGCGAGGTTCAGGAATATTAGGCAAAAAATGCACTTGCACATATAAATAAAATAATCTCACACATAGGCTATTTATATAGCCTAGCCCTATGCATATATGCATAGCCACCAGTAAACGAGCGAACCCCGGCAGAATCTTTGGTTAATGCTTTTTGTTACTGAATGTAGTAGATATATTCTTTGTTCTATTACATTTCATTTTCAGGGAGAAGAAGTGGGTAACTGTGGGAGACACATCCCTACGCATATTCAAGTGGGTGCCTGTGACAGACACTAAACAGGTATGGTATCTAATAAAAGATGACTGCATCAGGCTATCATATGGTTCATGAATGGAACAACCTCGCCATGCTGGCTCTATTTTACTCTCTCCTTTTCTCTTTCAGATATACCGGAGCAAATCCATAACTGGAGAGGTTCGAGGTCTAAAAGATGTGGTGTTGGAAAACACCAGCTCTACCTTGGATTTCCTTGGTGAGGCACTGACTGACTATGAGAAGCACAAGCACCACTGTGTTTGGATCAGGTTTTACAGCACTGCAATACTCTATATAACAGGGTTGGGGGAAATTCCATGGAAATTCACTAAATGCAGATATACAAATATTTTTACATACTTTTTATTTGGAATTTCAATTTACCTCCTGAATTGAAAATGATACCGTTCAAGACTGCCCCTGTTCTCTTCACCACAGATGAATGCAGCAACCAGAGTTTCCTGTCTGATGTCTACCAGCCCAAAATGGACAGCAGCAGCTCCAGCTCCCAGCACGCCAGTGAGGCAGTCAGTCCTCTTCCTCACACCACAACACTCCGCATGGCCGAAGACACTCAACCACCCATGCTGGGCCAGGAGAGTGTGGACGGTACAGTTGGCTTAGCATACTACACCATCACACTGCACAGTGCACCCATGTAGGGCCAGGAGCTTTTCCAGACCCTGTAACCTGACTAGGAAAAACTCTGGGCCCTAGCTATTATGTCACTCCTGTAACTGAGGTATACTATATTGGCTATATTACAGTTAATATCTCAATGCCTTTTAAGTGTTTAACTCAGTCTTTCACTCTATATGCAGAACCGTCCCAGCCAGCACATGAAGTTGCTGATGAGCCTCCCACATTGATCAAGGAGGACCTGGTTTTGCCCCTTGGTGTCCGAGTAAGAGCTCCATGCACAGAGGTAAGTCATTTTCTATAGTAATAAAGGATATGACCATTTTTATTAGTGTTTAAAAAATAAAATATATTTGCTGCAAAAAAGTTGTGATTGGCTTAAGCTCTTAATAATAACATGAAAGAAATCACCATAATCAATTTATTTAAATACCAATATTTCTAACAGGAAGAAGAGGAGGGATCAGGAGCCCCTTCATTGAAGAAAATTTGCACTGAAAAAAAGACTGTACTGAGATAACTAGTTGACTGGATGGACATGCATGCAACCCATGCACTGTCTTTATTGAAGGCTCAAATGGGACATACGGATAACTGCCAAAATAATGGAAACACTTGAGTAAATGAGCGATACAAAGTATATTGAAAGCAGGTGCTTCCACACAGGCGTGGTTCCTGAGTTAATTAAGAAATTAACATCCCATCGTGCTTAGGGTCATGTATAAAAATGCAGGGCAGGCCATTATTATGGCCATCATTTTGGCAACCATGGATATGCCCCATAGTATGACAAACACCAAATTATGCAATTTCTTGTGGAAGAATGGTGTCGCCTCCCTCCGATAGAGTTCCAGACACTTGTAGAATCTATGCCAAGGTGCATTGAAGCTGTTCTGGCGGATAGTGGTGGCCCAACGCCCTATTAAGACACTTTATGTTGGTGTTTACTTTATTTAGGCAGTTATCTGTAGATACATTATCATAAAATATGCATTTCTGTTAATCAAGTCATTACTCATGGAATACATTTAAAAAGAAAGTTGAAGTTATTGTTTTAACACAGTTTTAAGTTGTTTTTTAAAATACTATTTTACTTTCTCAGCTTTGAAAGGAATTTTAAGCCGTTTAATGCATTACACTGTACATAGTCGTGCTCACAGAAAGTGCCTATCGCTCTAAAATATACACTATATATTTATTTTCTGTCAGCCAAGTGTCTCATATGTTATGCTATTCGTATAAGCACAGGAAGTATGAGGGAAAACTCATTCCAGTCACTGGATTTAATTGAATATGGGGCTGAAGTTTTTGAAATAATTTTTTACATTTGTACTTCGCTTTGCAAAGAAGATTAGAAAACTGTTTGTCATGTCTATCCTTTTTGATATACTGTATCTTGCTTGTTAAATTTTCATAGGGCATTGGATGTGACTGGCATAACATGAGTTTGAATGGTGAACAAGGTTGAAAAGTATTGTGTATTGTAATTCAGAGTTTGTTTCTTATGGTCAGGTGGGTCATGCTCTCAAGTGCTTATTTTGTGCTGCAAAAGTGATGCAGATGCTGGAATATACCCTGCTCCATAGTAAAATATGGTTGTGGATATTGTGTTTTCGTTTTGCATCTTTTGACTCCCATACTCTCAAATAATTGGCCTAAATGTTTTTCGCCATATAGGATGACCACTTGACCTGGTTGCTTTTTATCAGATTGCAAATCCATGGCCTTGAGCCTTCAATCTATACATAGAAAGCTTGGGCCGTGACTGGCCATCAGTCTCCAGACTTAGCACTGTGGGTTGTTAAGCAGTTCATGAAATAAACTCATGACACTTGATAGAGATGCTAGAATGACTCTTGATTGAACATTAAAATCCATGGGAAGTAAGTAACTCTTATCACTATAGGAAATGTAATTTCAGTATAAATTATTGTAAAAACATGATTGTAGCGTTTTCATTATTTGTAAATAATACAATTTCCCTGTCATACTAAACATTTTCATTATAAGAAATATTTAATTGCTTGTTATTGAATGTAAGGGATAGTTCACTCAATATAACCAAAAGTGGATTATAGGGGAATAAGGTAAGTTTTCTATATTCTAATGCATACAATATGTCTTCAGACAGGGATACTGAATCTAAATGTAAAGGGAAATTTGACAATTATGGGGGTGCCCAGCCCACCCAAGCAACAGAGCCCCACAGTGGATTGCATCATAATACCCATAACACCTAGCGGTCAAACATGGAAATGGTTCCAAAACTTTTTTTTCACCATTCATTTTTCCCATAGGGCATTTTAGAACCACTTCAAACAAGGTTGGTGTTTCATGTAGGCTTTCTCTGGCGTGACGTTTTGATAACCGTTTAAATCTCTCTCAGATAACGTGACTCTTAGCAATATATTCCACTCTATTTACTCTCAGATTCAAAAAAGCTTATTAGCATCAATGTAGACATCATGCAAGACTACAAATCCCTACAAGCTCCTGCACTTTATTTCTAGCTACTACCTACAGTGGGGGAAAAAAGTATTTAGTCAGCCACCAATTGTGCAAGTTCTCCCACTTAAAAAGATGAGAGAGGCCTGTAATTTTCATCATAGGCATAGGTACATGTCAACTATGGCAGACAAAATGAGAAAAAAAAATCCAGAAAATCACATTGTAGGATTTTTTATGAATTTATTTGCAAATTATGGTGGAAAATAAGTATTTGGTCACCTACAAACAAGCAAGATTTCTGGCTCTCACAGACCTGTAACTTCTTCTTTAAGAGGCTCCTCTGTCCTCCACTCGTTACCTGTATTAATGTCACCTGTTTGAACTTGTTATCAGTATAAAAGACACCTTTCCACAACCTCAAACAGTCACACTCCAAACTCCACTATGGCCAAGACCAAAGAGCTGTCAAAGGACACCAGAAACAAAAGTGTAGACCTTCACCAGGCTGGGAAGACTGAATCTGCAATAGGTAAGCAGCTTGGTTTGAAGAAATCAACTGTGGGAGCAATTATTAGGAAATGGAAGACATACAAGACCACTGATAATCTCTCTCGATCTGGGGCTCCACGCAAGATCTCACCCCGTGGGGTCAGAATTATCACAAGAACGGTGAGCAAAAATCCCAGAACCACACGGGGGGACCTAGTGAATGACCTGCAGAGAGCTGGGACCAAAGTAACAAAGCCTACCATCAGTAACACACTACGCCGCCAGGGACTCAAATCCTGCAGTGCCAGACGTGTCCCCCTGTTTAAGCCAGTACATGTCCAGGCCCGTCTGAAGTTTGCTAGAGTGCATTTGGATGATCCAGAAGAGGATTGGGTCAGATGAAACCAAAATAGAACTTTTTGGTAAAAACTCAACTCGTCGTGTTTGGAGGACAAAGAATGCTGAGTTGCATCCAAAGAACACCATACCTACTGTAAAGTATGGGGGTGGAAACATCATGCTTTGGGGCTGTTTTTCTGCAAAGGGACCAGGACGACTGATCCGTGTAAAGGAAAGAATGAATGGGGCCATGTATCGTGAGATTTTGAGTGAAAACCTCCTTCCATCAGCAAGGGCATTGAAGATGAAACGTGGCTGGGTCTTTCAGCATGACAATGATCCCAAACACACCGCCCGGGCATTGAAGGAGTGGCTTCGTAAGAAGCATTTCAAGGTCCTGGAGTGGCCTAGCCAGTCTCCAGATCTCAACCCCATAGAAAATCTTTGGAGCGAGTTGAAAGTCTGTGTTGCCCAGCGACAGCCCCAAAACATCACTGCTCTAGAGGAGATATGCATGGAGGAATGGGCCAAAATACCAGCAACAGTGTGTGAAAACCTTGTGAAGACTTACAGAAAACGTTTGACCTGTGTCATTGCCAACAAAGGGTATATTACAAAGTATTGAGAAACTTTTGTTATTGACCAAATACTTATTTTCCACCATAATTTGCAAATAAATTCATAAAAAAATTATACAATGTGATTTTCTGGATTTTTTTTCTCATTTTGTCTGTCATAGTTGACGTGTACCTATGATGAAAATGACAGGCCTCTCATCTTTTTAAGTGGGAGAACTTGCACAATTGGTGGCTGACTAAATACTTTTTTCCCCCACTGTACATTGATCCAAAACAAAATATATATTATAATAATAATAATAATATGCCATTTAGCAGACGCTTTTATACAAAGCGACTTACAGTCATGCGTACATACATTTTTGTGTATGGGTTGAACATTTTCATTTACTGTTACATGTTTGGTTTAACTAATATTTGTCTTTTTTATGCATTTGGTCTTGTACAGAATACAATCCTAGTAGCAGTCAGATATTTACAATGTGCCATGAATACTAGGCTATTTTTTTTCCAAAGAAGCTAGCTAGCTAGCTACCTAAATGATACTAGCAACATACCCTTATTTTACCAGAACCTCTTCTCCTTCAGCCAGTGGTCTATATTTAATCCCTTATCATTTCTGCCAACTATATGAATGAGGAGAAATCTATTTCAATTCATGGTGTCAGAATGCACGGCTGCATTAAAGCAATTCAGAACTAACTTGTGGACATGTTCTGTTAAGTCTTGCCGATTCAAAGGCAGATTAACTCATTGCAGAATGTATACATAATCAGGTAATAATAAGCATATTTATTTGACAAGAATGCACCTAGTCACCCATCAATCACATCAAACACCTGAACTCCAACAATTACATTGTTTTAAAGAAATCAAAATTGTAAACAATGCATACATTCAGTATGCCTTTCATACATAACATACTGTATAAACATCTGACTTGAAGTAAAGATGAAATTATTTATTAATCAATGCCACAAACCTGGGACATTGAAGAGGACCATATGAACTATTATTACTATCAGAGAGTGCACAGATGCTTCTGCTTTTCCATTTTAGGAATTTGACCAGCACAAATAACACAAAATGTAAAACAGCGTATTGTGATTTTTGGTGGGTGAGTTACAAATGGAGAAACAACTGGATGCGTAAGGTAGGTTTAATATTAAAATACTAGGTCAACTCCAGCAGAATGAGGAACAAAACAAGGAAGCCATGCCTAAACACAGCTATATCAACACCCGTCTTGTCAATTAAATGTTGCTGCTGTCAATTGTGAGCAGCACATTTACCACTGCATTCAGTCTGAACCCCAGAATACGCAGGACAGCTTTACACAGGTGAAAGAAAAGTAGCAAAAACAGTACACCACAAAACTTTTAAACGTGTTACTGAGTCTAGATGTTATCAAATCAGGAGAAGAACAAGTTAAGGAAGCAGCATAGGGAAGATGGGTGAAGGTAGGGTGGGTTTATAGAGATAAGATGGAGAGTTCCAAAATGTTAGAAGTTGAGGGACCATGGGGTATAAAAGGCATAGTGGAATAATGGGTAGCTAGAGGGATGGTTGGCCATGGAATAAACATCAAATGGGGTGCTGGTGTGCTTCTGCACCCCTTTTAAGTCATTGTCACAAATATCCGTCCCATTTCCAGTCATACTTGGGGTCTCAGGGTGTCCCTCAATGTCATTCAAATCGTGGTCATCGTGGGTCTGTGAATCACAACATTAAAGACGATGAGTGATCACAGGATTTCCACAAATTGAGCCATACACAATACAACTTAAGCATTGAAGACAGCCTTTTGTTGATAACCTGGTGGATTACACTATGTCTACTGTGTGTGAATGACGGAAGAATCTTACCCCAGCTGTAGGTCCATTTGAGTGTGTGTGGTCACTTAGGCCTGCACATCAACCAGTACTGGGACCATTGGAGACTTGGGACGCTTGAATGTCTTCGGGTTTGCAAATACTGTATAAAGGTGAAGTACAAAATGGAGAAAGTTAACAATCTGTGGTTTAGATTGAATTCAAAGTTGACACAAATGATCAACTAAGGAATACGATGCAACAAACTACTACACATATGAAAGACTGTACCACACAGGCCAGTACAATAGCCTACACATAGAGAGTAACCTAAAAGCACATACAGTACCAACCAATGCTACTCACCCGACAGACAGGCCAGGTGTGGACCAATGCTGCCTTGGCTGCAGTCTTCTGGTCCGCAGCTACTCCCTTCTTCTTAGCAGCAACCACATTGGTATCAGTCAACAAGTTCAACTGTACCCATAGTACAGAATAGTTACTTAAAAGGGTGGACAGTTCCAGATATGAATAGCAGAAAGTATTCAGACCCCTTGACTTTTTCCACATTTTGTTACGTTACAGCCTTATTCTAAAATGGATTAAATTAATGTTTTTCCTCATCAATCTACACACAATACCCCATAATGACAAAGTGAAAAGAGGTTTTTGGAAATGTTTGCCTAAAAAACCTTATTTACATAAGTATTCAGACCCTTTGCTATGAGCCTCGGAAGCCACTCCTCATTAAAAGGCACGACAGCCCACTTGGAGTTTGCCAAAAGGCACCTAAAGGACTCTCAGACCATGAGAAACAAGATTATCTGGTCTGATGAAACCAAGATTGAACTCTTTGGCCTGAATGCCAAGCGTCATGTCTGGAGGCAACCTGGCATCATCCCTATGGTGAAGCATAGTGGTGGTGGCAGCATGCTGTGGGGATGTTTTCAGTGGCAGCAACTGGGAGACTAGTCAGGATCGAGGGAAAGATGAACGGAGCAAAGTACAGAGAGATCCTTGATGAAAACCTGCTCCAGAGCACTCAGGACCTCAGACTGGGGTGAAGGTTCACCTTCCAACAGGACAACGACCCTAAGCACACAGCAAAGACAACGCAGGAGTGGCTTCGGGACAAGTCTCTGAATGTCCTTGAGTGGCCCAGCCAGAGTCCGGACTTGAACCCGATCTAACATCTCTGGAGAGACCTGAAAATAGCTGTACAGCGACGCTCCCCATACAACCTGACAGAGCTTGAGAGGATCTGCAGAGAAGAATGGGAGAAACTCCCCAAATACAGGTGTGCCAAGCTTGTAGCGTCATACCCAAGAAGACTCGATGCTGTAATCGTTGCCAAAGGTGCTTCAAGAAAGTACTGAGTAAAGGGCCTGAATACTTATGTAAATGTGATACTTCATTTATTTATTTTTTAAAATTAGCAAACATTTCTAAAAACCTGTTTTTGCTTTGTCATTATGTGTCACGCCCTGGCTCTGGGGACTCTTATATGTTGAGCCAGGGTGTGTAGGGTCTATGTTTTGTGTTCTATGTTCAGTTTCTAGTTCATGTGTTTTCTAGGTTGGCCGGGGTGGTTCTCAATCAGAGGCAACGAGAATCAGCTGTTGCTTGTTGTCTCTGATTGGGAACCATACTTAGGCAGCCTGTTGTGCACTTGTGTTTTGTGGGATCTTGTTCCGTGTTGGTTTGTGTTGTTAACCGAGGACTTCACGTTTCGTTTGGTTGTTTTGTATTTTGTATCGTGTTGCCAGTACACTATTAAAAAGATGTACGCATATCACGCTGCGCCTTGGTCCAATCATTATGACGATCGTGACAGAAGATCCCACCAAAACAGGACCAAGCAGCGTTTCCAGGAGCAAACGCCAGGTAAGGAGCTGGAGAGGTTGGCGATGGCCCAGTTGGGCCAATGGTGGTCCTGGGAGGATATGTTCGCAGGTAAAGGGCCATGGGCTAAAGTTAAAGCCCTGGCGAGAGAGGAGGTAGGGCGCCAACAGTGTCGTCGTCGGACAGACGAGAGGCACCCCCAAGAATTCTTTTTGGGGGGGCACACGGCATGGACGACGGGGCTGCTGGAGGCAGATACAGGGCGAGTATGTGGACAAGGAGAGAAGGCCACCAGGTAACGGGGGCCATTGGTCGTTAGAGGGAGGGTGTAGAGGCACGGCGAGAGGTAGTGAGGTGTGTTACCAGTCCGGTCCGGCCCGTTCCTGATCCCCGCACAAGGCCAGTGGTGTGTGTTCCCAGTACGGTCCGGCCTGTTCCTGTCCCTCGCACCAAGCCTGTGATGCGTGTCGCCAGCCCGGCCCGGCCTGTTCCTGCCCCTCGCACCAAGCCAATGGTGCGCGTCGCCAGCCCGGCCCGGCCTGTTCCTGCTACCCGCACCAAGCCAATGGTGCGCGTCGCCAGCCCGGCCCGGCCTGTTCCTGCTCCCCGCACCAAGCCTATGGTGCGCGTCGTCAGCCCGGTCCGGCCCGTTCCTGCTCCCCGCACCAAGCCAATGGTGCGCGTCGCCAGCCCGGCCCGGCCTGTTCCTGCTCCCCGCAGCAAGCCTATGGTGCGCGTCGTCAGCCCGGCCCGGCCTGTTCCTGCTCCCCGCACCAAGCCAGTGGTGCGCTTCGTCAGCCCGGTCCGGCCCATTCCTGCTCCCCGCACCAAGCCTGTGGTGCGCGTCGCCAGCCCGGTCCGGCCCGTCCCTGCTCCCCGCACCAAGCCTGTGGTGCGCGTCGTCAGTCCGGCACAGCCCGTGCCTGTTTCACCGGTGCCTGGTCAGGTACCGGTCAGCTGCTCCACACCGGAGCCTAAGCAATCCGCTCCACCGATGTCCAGTCCAGCTCCAGCCAGCGGGACCAGACCAGGGGCGCTACGGGGGGGTTGTTAGAGGGTGGTGGTCACGCCCGGAGCCGGATCCGCCTCCGAGGCGGAATGCCCACCCGGCCCCTCCCCTGTTGGGTTTATGTTGGCGCGGTCGCAGTCCGCGCCTTTGGGGGGGGGGGGTACTGTCACGCCCTGGCTCTGGGGACTCTTATATGTTGAGCCAGGGTGTGTAGGGTCAATGTTTTGTGTTCTATGTTCAGTTTCTAGTTCATGTGTTTTCTAGGTTGGCCGGGGTGGTTCTCAATCAGAGGCAACGAGTATCAGCTGTTGCTTGTTGTCTCTGATTGGGTACCATACTTAGGCAGCCTGTTGTGCACTTGTGTTTTGTGGGATCTTGTTCCGTGTTGGTTTGTGTTGTTAACCGAGGACTTCACTATTAAAAAGATGTACGCATATCACGCTGCGCCTTGGTCCAATCATTATGACGATCGCGACATTATGGGTTATTGTGTGTGGACTGATGAGGAAAAAAATCAATTTAATCAATTTTAGAATAAGGCTGTAACGTAACAAAATGTGGAAAAAGTAAACGGGTCTGAATACTTTCCGAATGATTTGTAAGCTTTTGTTCCAGCGCAGCTTATCGCGATGATTCGTTATGTTGATTATTTAAGTCAGGTGTTAGAGCTGGGCT
Organism: Coregonus lavaretus; assembly: GCF_964263955.1. Lineage (NCBI taxonomy): Eukaryota > Metazoa > Chordata > Actinopteri > Salmoniformes > Salmonidae > Coregonus > Coregonus lavaretus. The sequence continues at coordinate 15,841,346 of NC_140017.1, forward strand.
GGGACCAAACCCTTCACACACTCTTGCTCTTCAGGACTTCCTGCAATGACTGAAACAGACCAAAGCAAAATAATAGTGTTCCAGGTTGAAACAGCTTACCTAGTTAAGAGGTAATAAGACTCAGGCACACCCATTGGTTCTGGAATAGAAAAGGTGCAAATAAGGTTTGCAATTTGACATCAATAACATGACATTAATTTTACCAGAAAACGAACAAGCGTGTGAATACCAATTAATTTAAAACCCACCATAGCAGGTAGGACTAAATAACGTTACATAACCTTGCCTACTAGATATACTAATGATTTGCTGTCCAGAGGGTAACAGCAAACAGATCAATCTCTTCTTGTAGTAAAGTAAGCACACTGTTGACTCAAGAGAGGATGATAATCAATCAGTCCATCTCTGAAACCTCTCAAAAAGCCAGACCAAAATAATACAGCTAGCTAGGGCAGCCACAATTCAAGTAGTACTTGAAGTAGGCTACCCACCCCTCACCCACAGACACAAACAAACATTATCAAGAACGCCTAGCTTCACCATCTAAGTTAGTTAACTACATATTGATAAAATCAAAGATTATGGATATACTGACAAGATACACGTCTCTCCACCCTAACAATGAGAGCCGTTGTCCACAAAGCGGCATGGTGGGCTATCTAGCTCCCACCTATCCTTTCTTTGGATTGGTGGACACATCTCATTATTGTAATAGTTTTTTTGAATATTCGATGACGGTTGTCAACCGCCAGTATTCAATGGAGAGAAATGCTATGCCACTAGCCTCATGACATGAATATGCATAGCCATTTCGAGACAACTGCAATATAAAGTGGTTTTTTCTCAAAGATGCCGGGATGTCACATGTCCTACTTATATCAGTGCACTCGTAACAATTTAAGCATTACCAAACTTGTATTAGATCAAATAAACCTAATTCAACACTCTGTAATTGACCTCCATACAAAAACTCCTTGCTTGGTGGGCAAAACAACGGAAAAACGACCACCTCCTGAGACAAATTTTCCGCTGAGTTGGGCCTCTCTCTTCCTCTATGATAAAAGTCACCTTGTCTGAGAGAGATTTACACAGTTATCAAAACGTCACGTCAGGGTAAGCCTACACGAAATTTGAAGTGTTTCTAAAATCCCATATGGGAAAAATGAATTGTGAAAAAAAAGGTGTTTGACCGCTAGGTTTTATGAATATTATGACATACTGTGGTACTCTATTCAAATCCTGATTATGGTACTTACACTGTAGATATGTCACGCCCTGGCTCTGGGACTTATATGTTGAGCCAGGGTGTGTAGTTTCTATGTGTTTGTGTTCTGTGGTTAAGTTCTAGTGCTTGTGTTTCTATGTTGGCCGGGGTGGTTCTCAATCAGAGGCAACGTGAATCAGCTGTTGCTTGTTGTCTCTGATTGGGAACCATACTTAGGCAGCCGTTTGTGGGATCTTGTTCCGTATGGTTTGTGTTGTAACCAAGGACTTCACGTTTCGTATCGTTTATTGTTTTGTTCGCTGATAAATAAAGTATGTTCACATTCCACGCTGCGCATTGGTCCTCTCTTCCCGACGATCGTGACAAGATACAACATTATTACATTATTTACAGTGGCTGATGGAATTTTACAGTATGGCAGAAGCTGCTATCCACATGCTGCTACAGTACATTATATATTTTTAATTTGATGACATATTCAAAAGGTCTGAGTCTTAAATAGGACTAGAGTGCCATCTGCATGCACCATTGACAGTGGCCGTGTTCCAGAGCATCAAGACCATGATGTAGCATGGGTAAATTGTGACTGAAAATAATGAGTAGTTATTTAGGATGTAAGCCAGGTGATTTGTAAATCAGTCAGTCTCGACTCGCCTTTAACTCGCCTTTAAAGTCAGCTGCAATAGAGCTTGCCAGCTTGTAGTCCTAAAATGGCCTACCACTGGTTTGTTCAGCCATCCCAATGGGAAACATTAATGGCAAAAGAATAGGGTTTTGGAATAAACACCTGAAAATAAGGTCTGAGATTAACACAGGTTTAGGAGATTTTATACGTTTTGTTCTACAAGATAATAGCAGTCAGTTAACATGACCTTTATGAATTATGCAGCCTTTATGTGCTTTATGTGTTTTTTAAATTACATAAATTCTTCAAAATTCACAAAAAGTGAGGTTAGTTGATGAAGATTATCTCATAGAACAAAACGTCTAATATCTCCTAAACCTGTGTTTACCACAGACCTTATAGAGAGAAATAGTAATGGCGTCTTTTCGTAGGCATTAACTCCGCAATGGTTCGTTGGACAAAGCCTATGAGGAAAATGAATGGCGTTTTTATTTTTTTTATTTTTTATAAACGCTTAAAATAAGGTCTGTGGTACACACAGGTTTAGGAGATCTGATACATTTTGTTCTATGAGATAATCTTCATCAGCTAATGCCACTTTTTGTGAATTTCGAAGAATTTATGTAATAATAAAAAACACATAAATCACATAAAGGCTTCATAATTCATAAAGTTCATGTTAACTGACTGCTGTTATCTCATAGAACAAAACGTATAAGATCTCCTAAACCTGTGTTAACCTCAGACCTAATTTTCGCGTTTATTCCAAAATCCTATTATTTCACCATTCATTTTTCCCATACGATGGCTGAACAAAAGATGGTTTAGTATGAAGATATGTAGAAACTGCTTCTCCAATAGAAATTCCTGATCACGATTGTAGGCGATGTCATGGCGACGTTGGCTTGCTAAACTCATGGGCAGAAACACGTCATCGGGTCTAACGGTCGTCTCGCGCCGAACTGCGCACGTGCAGGCCGTCAAAAAACTTGTCAGTTTGTCACTTTCACGAGGATAGAGTAATAAGATGTTCAGCTACTTAAGGCGTTGGCTCTAATCTAGGCTGTGCCTTTAGATTTCAAGAAAATTAACAACTAAGGAAGAATTGTCTACTTCTCTCATTCACTTCTCAAACCTCGGTCTGGTCTTCCGAGTATGCGTCGCAAGCGTTCCCGGAAGTCTGGGTTTAGAAAATGTGGCTGAACGAACATGAGGTAACTCATTTCCGGGTTTTAGGACTACAACAAAGATTTTTGTAACTAACCCAAGACAAACCACAGCCTGTCGTTTCCAATTGGAACAAATTAGTCATAGTGGGCAGAACAAGCAAGGAAGGGGGGCAGAGCCAAGCACGAGCTAGCCTCACTAGCCTCACTGCCTTTCCATTTCATATTCGTACTGCCCCCGTAGCTAAACTACGCCCCTAACAGGATATAAGCGTTAGTTACAGGTCAGGTAGTGACAAAATAACAATTCAAATCAATAAATCACGTGTCTAAAATTACTTGTCATTTGAAATAATGTGTTGACACAACAGCGGCAAATCAAAGTATACTGGTTATGAAACGGGCTCCAAAACGTTTAATTCCAGAGGAGGGCACCATTTTGAAGTACGGTTGGAAACAATGGAGCTCGCAAGCTTGTAGTCACAGATTGAATAATGAGCCAGATATTTCACCGGATGTATAAGTGTGAAGGATCCGGTTTGCGTTTCCACTCACTACCAAATATGGCGATGAGAGAAAGCCTAGTCGCCGGCAAATGGAGAAGATAGAGCGAGATGGATTTTGGCCGACATTTTGCTCACTGATGAAACGCGTTTGATCTCAATACAGTTTTCTGTTGCCAAAACTAAAATCTGTTACAAAAAGAGTGGACTAAGTTTAGTAAATTTTACCATTTGACAAAGTAAAAAAAAAAATTGCGTTGTTTTGAAGTAGTGCAAGGTAGATTTGCGTTATTGCACACGCGCACTTCAGAGTAGGCGTTCCCTGACGAATATATGCAAATATATGCTAGAACGCGCCAATAGGATCGCTCTTTGTTAGACCAATCGAAAGAGAGAGGGGCGGGATAAATCCATAAGACACTGTTTGCTGCCGGCGAAACTCAGTTTTGGGGTTGTGCAGAATTTTGCCGGGCGGGAACTCCCGCCATTTTTTCAACCCAGGCGTAAACCTCTTGCATATTTCAATGAAGTTATTACAACCCTTTACTATCATTGTAACAACTTCAACTTTCAAGGACGGAAACTGCGAGTCAAAAAAATTAGCTCCGTGAGAAGAGGCCTAGTCTTTGGAGACCGGAGTGTAGAGAGCGCGCCAGACCCCCAGACGGGAACCTCCGCTGTTGCGGCAAGTTTGAGAATCCTGTCAGCTCGCCTCTCCATCCTCCTTTCGGACAAGCTTGCAGAAGTTTTACTGGATAGCCTACCCGAAGAGTCCATTATAATTGCACATTTTTAAACAGCTGTTTTTGACAAGTTCGAGTTGATAAACAATGACACAACTACCGGCGAACAGAACAAGGATGTGCTTTTGACTGCTAGCAAGAAGTGCTGTGTTATTGTTTTGCAGCGAGGATTTAGCCGACTTGCTAGGTCAGCTAGCTAACTTAGAGGCTACACGTTGAATGCTCCTGGAATATATTTTGGATACTTGACTACATGCTAAGGCCATATTGTCATATTTTGCGTAGTTTTGTGCTAGGACTTTTATTCTTGAAGACGTCAATCGCTGCCGTTTCGTACTCAGGATGGCACCACTGCTGGGCCGGAAACCCTACCCGCTGGTTAAGCCGCTAGCCGAGCCGCCAGGCCCAGAGGAGGAGGTCTACATCATCGAACACACCAAGGAGGCCTTCAGGAACAAAGAGTATCCTTTCACATTATGGCAAAGCTGACTCAGTTCGCCAGATAGCTAGCTGACTGTCAAAGCACAACCATTATGCACACTAATTGGAACATCGTGTTTTCAATGTTATTCCGCTTCTGAAGCTTAATAATAGCTAAATAGCTAGCTATGTCGGATTTGTTGTGCTTCTTTGGGATTGTTTTGCCTATCGTAATAAGCGCACACAGTCACTCACTATGTTTCGTAGCCAAAGTTGTGCTCTCTTTTTTTAAACTAGCTAGACAAACAGAACAGCAGCTAACTACTATTTATTTGAAAATTGCACAATCCAGCAATCTATCTAGCTGATTTATGCATAACTGGTTTGGGTGATTCTCACGGTCTCTGCGTTTGTCATGCCGCCTCGGTGGCGCGTTTCCTAACATAGCTAGCTAACTTTACAGAGTAGATTGAAGAGCACACCGCTAAGGAAGGACAGATAACGTCACAGATTACACCACGTCAGTTCTTCTGACACTAGCTCATGATCAAATCGGTCGGATTTAACTTGCAGATCAAACTGGCAAGTTTGACTTGTTGGAAATACAACGGTTGTAATATGACTTGTAAGGAAAGGCAAACGTGTTCGTGACATGAATCACTTTCCAATCAAGTGTAGCCTATGCATGGCCGCCTGGCATGCCAGATTGATATAAAAAAGGCATCGTTCAGGTTGCTTAGCTGTGTAATAACAATGCAGTTCAATGCATTGTTTTGAGGTCCCCTGGCCCTACTACCAATAGATACAGAAGTGTTTTGGTGCCCCACGTGAGTTTGACATAATGTATTGCTCCTTGAGGCTGCATAACTCACTAGGCCATCATCCCCACTTTTTGTCTCTAGTCTAAAGGTACAGTACAATAACCATATCTGATAAGCAGAAAATTATGAGCCACCTGTAAGCAAACCTAAATACTACTACTATCCCAGTGCAAAGCATCATCAACCCAAAACGTTTGTGCTCTGCATTTTGTCAGTCAGTGCATTATAATGAGTAAAGTTTGTACTGCTTAACATCTAGCCTATAGCCATTGGGTTTATAGATGCCAAAGTCCTACTGATATCAGGACGTGACTTAACACATTGCTTAGTCCCTACAGAGAGGAACACTGTGAGATTTAGTTTCAGCTGGAGCACACTGGGGATTATCCTGCACTTTGGCTCTGTTATGAAAGGATCCAGAATCTATGCTTGGTGTGGGATGTCCCTCACACCCGGCCTTTTAATAATTGAAATCAATTGCTGCTAACCTGATTTATTCATTAATTATGAATGGGGGGTCTCTCTGGGTATGCCGTAGAGCTAACTGAGTCAAGTGACTAAGTGGCTGTGCCTATCCTGTATCCAAGTACTCACACTATGAGACTGTATGATCATTTGAGGGGAATAAATGTTGTTATCCTGATGAAATGGCTACAGAGAGTATGAGGCGCGCCTGCAGAGATACGCCGAACGCATCTGGACATGCAAGAGCACCGGCAGCAACCAGCTCACACACAAGGAGGCCTGGGAAGAGGAGCAAGAAGTCACTGAACTGTGAGGAACAAAAATGCTCTGTTTCAAAATAAATATAAATCATCATTACATACAGAGGCTAAAAAGATCACTGACTCCCGTTGAAGGTCACATGATTCACAGCTGTGTTATTGGATGTTCCCCGCGCGCCTCCTTCTTTTCTATTTGCAGGACGTATGGATTGAGTCATCCTGGAATCTAGTGAATCCAGTGACTGGGAGAATGCCTTCATTTTTATTTCATGAATAGAGGAGGGCGCAAAATAAGTGTGTGGCCTGGTCCAAAAACAACCCCTAGCACCCCCAACCCCTAGGCTCTTGTGTCCATCTGAAGGGATTGGATTAGGGATTGTTTATAGACAAGGTCTAGGTTCTCTCATTTGATACGTTTCAGTATAGCGTGTCCAGATTGGCTGCTGTGGTATTGAGTGCTGCGCTGTGGGAGGGCATGAAGCTTTGTGAGTTCCGTGTGTACACGAATGACCTCAGAGTAGTGCCACAGACAGGCTGTGCTCCTCCTGCACCCTCAGCGCAGGCCAGGCAGGATCAGCAGCCGTATTTAAAGATGTCTATTTATACCAGGCAGGGAAGCCATGGTTTGAATTGGCTCCCCCTGCTGGAGAAGTGGTTATGTACACTGTACAGATAGGATAAGCATTGGTGGTCCAAGCAGTCTGTGTTGCATTGAGGCATGTCCATTTGTATGTATTCCTCAGCTCGGACTGCTGCATGCATGTTTATGAATTACGGAAAGCATTTGCAGGTGACTCGATTTAGTGTGAATAGTGAAAATAGCAATAGCTACAATAAGCCACCATCTGTCAAAATTAGTTGAGTGAAAGTGCACCAATAAACCCAAATCAGTTAGTATAAGAAGACTGTTTATTGCTGTTATTTTCTATTGAGTGTTATAAACTGGGTGGTTCGAGCCCTGAATGCTGATTGGCTGACAGCCGTGGTATAACAGACTGTATACCATGGGTATGACAAAACATGTATTTTTACTGCTCAAATTACGTTGGTTAACCAGTTTATAATAGCAATAAGGCACCTCAGGGGTTTGTGGTATATAGCCAATATACCACGCCTAAGGGCTGTTTCCAGGCACTCTGCGTTGCGTCATGCATAAGAACAGCCCTGAGCCGTGGTATTTTGGCCATATACCACACCCCCTCATGCTTTATTGCTTAATTAGATAAATGAGATGTTTGACATGAGTGATTTATGTCCAGGCTTCAGGAAGAGTACCCACTATGGTTCGAGAAGCCCGTCCTGGAGATGGTTCATCACAACACGGTCTCCCTGGACAAGCTGGTGGACCAGGCCTGGGTGGAGATCCTCACTAAGTACGCCGTAGACGAAGAGTGTGACTTTCTGGTGAGATTCTTTTATTTTGGTCGAATGCTGTGAATGTTTGTTTTCATGTGGTGAGATAGTAGTCAATGAAGGTGGAAGAAATATTGTTAATGGAAAATATGTTGATAGAAAATGAAATCAAATTGTATTTGTCACATGCGCCGAATACAACAGGTGTAGACCTTACAGTGAAACGCTTACTTACAAGCCCTTAACCAACAATGCAGTTTTAAGAAAAATAAGTGTAAAGTAGAAAATAGATAACTTAAAAATAACAAATAATGAAAGAGCAGCAGTAAAATAACAGTAGCGAGGCTATATACAGGGGGTACCGGTACAGAGTCAATGTGAGGGGTCACAGGTTAGTTGAGGTAATATGTATATGTAGGTAAAGTGACTATGCATAGATGATAAACAGAGAGTGGCAGCAGCGTGAAAGAGGGGGTGGGGAACAATGCAAATAGTCCGGGTAGCCATTTGATGAGCTGTTCAGGAGTCTTATGGCTTGGGGGTAGAAGCTGTTAAGAAGCCTTTTGGACCTAGAGATGGTGCTCCGGTACCGCTTGCCATGCGGTAGCAGAGAGAACAGTCTGACTAGGGTGGCTGGAGTCTTTGACCATTTTTAGGGCCTTCCTCTGACACCGCCTGGTATAGAGGTCCTGGATGGCAGGAAGCTTGGCCCCAATGATGTACTGGGCCGTACGCACTACCCTCTGTAGTTCCTTGCGGTCGGAGGCCGAGCAGTTGCCATACCAGGCGGTGATGCAACCAGTCAGGATGCTCTCGATGGTGCAGCTGTAGAACATTTCGAGGATCTGAAGACGCATGCCAAATATTTTCAGTCTCCTGAGAGGGAATAGGCTTTGTCGTGCCCTCTTCACGACTGTCTTGGAATTGTACATATTTTACAAATTTTTGCACATGCTTGATCTGAAATATATTTTTACCCCCCTTCCCCAATTCATTTTTGGGATTTTTAGGTGGGGAAGGAAAAGAGTTTGCGGGTTAAGGTCGTGAAGATACACCGTCTTGAGGGGAACGATGAGGGGGAGACGTCGGAGAAGAAGCTAGAGGGAGCCTGCGACTCTCCTTCCAGCGACAAGGAGAATGCCAGCCAGGAGAACCAGAAGAAGGAACAACAGCTGCCCAGAGAGGAGGAGAGCCCCAGGGAAAGCAGGAGAGAGAGCCTCAGTGAGTATAGCACCTTTTGGGACATGTTGTGCTAACAAATAAAAGTATTAGATTTTGGGTAACCTACACCAAAATCCATAACACAGTAGAGGCGTGTCAACTTTTAAAAGAAATTGTGATCCTTAACGTTAAGAAAAATCCCTAATAATTTTTTGTTTTTTCCCACACACTTTTAATTACAGTGCAGTTATCACAAAACATTATTTTCTGTGTTATAGCCTTAACTAGACAATAGGCTATAAAAGCCTGGGGAAAGTTGTGTAATTTAAAGGAAGACTCAGCCAGTGGTGATTTTAGCATGTAAATCTTGGTGGGGCAAACTCAACAACAAAAAATGTAGATGCGTGCCAGGCCATGTTTGTATGCAGCTTTATTAACTCAATGATAAAAATAAATAAAAAAATTGCATTGTTTGCAAACTATGTGACTATGTGACAAAATAACATGCAAAACAGGTAACATACAGTGGGGGAAAAAAAGTATTTAGTCAGCCACCAATTGTGCAAGTTCTCCCACTTAAAAAGATGAGAGAGGCCTGTAATTTTCATCATAGGTACACGTCAACTATGACAGACAAATTGAGAAAAGAAAATCCAGAAAATCACATTGTAGGATTTTTTATGAATTTATTTGCAAATTATGGTGGAAAATAAGTATTTGGTCACCTACAAACAAGCAAGATTTCTGGCTCTCACAGACCTGTAACTTCTTCTTTAAGAGGCTCCTCTGTCCTCCACTCGTTACCTGTATTAATGGCACCTGTTTGAACTTGTTATTAGTATAAAAGACACCTGTCCACAACCTCAAACAGTCACACTCCAAACTCCACTATGGCCAAGACCAAAGAGCTGTCAAAGGAAACCAGAAACAAAATTGTAGACCTGCACCAGGCTGGGAAGACTGAATCTGCAATAGGTAAGCAGCTTGGTTTGAAGAAATCAACTGTGGGAGCAATTATTAGGAAATGGAAGACATACAAGACCACTGATAATCTCCCTCGATCTGGGGCTCCACGCAAGATCTCACCCCGTGGGGTCAAAATGATCACAAGAACGGTGAGCAAAAATCCCAGAACCACACGGGGGGACCTAGTGAATGACCTGCAGAGAGCTGGGACCAAAGTAACAAAGCCTACCATCAGTAACACACTACGCCGCCAGGGACTCAAATCCTGCAGTGCCAGACGTGTCCCCCTGCTTAAGCCAGTACATGTCCAGGCCCGTCTGAAGTTTGCTAGAGTGCATTTGGATGATCCAGAAGAGGATTGGGAGAATGTCATATGGTCAGATGAAACCAAAATAGAACTTTTTGGTAAAAACTCAACTCGCCGTGTTTGGAGGACAAAGAATGCTGAGTTGCATCCAAAGAACACCATACCTACTGTGAAGCATGGGGGTGGAAACATCATGCTTTGGGGCTGTTTTTCTGCAAAGGGACCAGGACGACTGATCCGTGTAAATGAAAGAATAAATGGGGCCATGTATCGTGAGATTTTGAGTGAAAACCTCCTTCCATCAGCAAGGGCATTGAAGATGAAACGTGGCTGGGTCTTTCAGCATGACAATGATCCCAAACACACCGCCCGGGCAACGAAGGAGTGGCTTCGTAAGAAGCATTTCAAGGTCCAGGAGTGGCCTAGCCAGTCTCCAGATCTCAACCCCATAGAAAATCTTTGGAGGGATTTGAAATCCGTGTTGGCCAGCGACAGCCCCAAAACATCACGGCTCTAGAGGAGATCTGCATGGAGAAATGGGCCAAAATACCAGCAACAGTGTGTGAAAACCTTGTGAAGACTTACAGAAAACGTTTGACCTGTGTCATTGCCAACAAAGGGTATATAACAAAGTATTGAGAAACATTTTGTTATTGACCAAACACTTATTTTTCACCATAATTTGCAAATAAATTCATAAAAAATCCTACAATGTGATTTTCTGGATTTTTATTTCTCATTTTGTCTGTCATAGTTGACGTGTACCTATGATGAAAATTACAGGCCTCTCTCATCATTTTAAGTGGGAGAACTTGCACAATTGGTGTCTGACTAAATACTTTTTTCCCCCACTGTATATTTTGTTTAGCTAATATATACAGTACCAGTCAAAAGTTAGGACACCTACTCCTTCAAGGGTTTTTCTTAATTTTTTAAAATGTTCTACATTGTAGAATAATAGTGAAGACATCAAAACTATGAAATAACACATATGGAATCATATAGTAACCAAAGAAGTGTTAAACAAATCAAAATATATTTTATATTTGAGATTCTTCAAAGTAGCCACCCTTTTGCCTTGCTGACAGCTTTGCACACTCTTGGCCCACCTGCCCTGAATGACAGGTCGCCACTGGACTCAGCGATATGAAGTAGATGTGTAAAGTAAACAGCATAGTGGGTCAAATTACGCAACAACTAAGAGCATTAATAATAATAATAATAATATGCCATTTAGCAGACGCTTTTATCCAAAGCGACTTACAGTCATGCGTGCATACATTTTTTTGTGTATGGGTGGTCCCGGGGATCGAACCCACTACCTTGGCGTTATAAGCGCCGTGCTCTACCAGCTGAGCTACAGAGGACCATTAAAGCGCAAGGCTCTGCTTCTCCGCTGGCCTCGGAAGTACGGCAACTAATCAGTCTCCTCCGTTTCAAAAATACCAAATCTTAGACACTCCGAAATGGGAGTCGAGGAATCAATTATTTTGGAGTCGACTCGCCACAGCTAAGTCATCGTCGTTAAGTTGGGGGGAAATGGCAAGCGACAGCAGCGTAGTCTTGTATGGCAATACTTTGAGGAGTTAAATGAGATGGAAATGTAAACTTTGCGAGGTGGAATTGAGGTACAGTAATGGTAGTACAGTCGTGGTCAAAAGTTTTGAGAATGACACAAGTATTGGTCTTCACAAAGTTTGCTGCTTCAGTGTTTTTATATATTTTTGTCAGATGTTACTATGGTATACTGAAGTATAATCACAAGCATTCCATAAGTGTCAAAGGCTTTTATTGACAATTACATTAAGTTTGTGCAAAGAGTCAATATTTGCAGTGTTGACCCTTCTTTTTCAAGACCTCTGCAATCCGCCCCGGCATGCTGTCAATTAACTTCTGGGCCACATCCTGACTGATGGCAGCCCATTCTTGCATAATCAATGCTTGGAGTTTGTTAGAATTTGTGGGTTTTTGTTTGTCCACCGCCTCTTGAGGATTGACCACAAGTTCTCAATGGGATTAAAGTTCTGGGGAGTTTCCTGGCCATGGACCCAACATTTCAATGTTTTGTTCCCAGAGCCCCTTAGTTATCACTTTTGCCTTATGGCAAGGTGCTCCATCATTCTGGAAAAGGCATTGTTCGTCACCAAACTGTTCTTGGATGGTTGGGAGAAGTTGCTCTCGGAGGATGTGTTGGTACCATTCTTTATTCATGGCTGTGTTCTTAGGCAAAATTGTGAGTGAGCCCACTCCCTTGGCTGAGAAGCAACCCTACACATGAATGGTCTCAGGATGCTTTACTGTTGGCATGACACAGGACTGATGGTAGCGCTCACCTTGTCTTCTCCGGACAAGCTTTTTTCCGGATGCCCCAAACAATCGGGAAGGGGATTCATCAGAGAAAATGACTTTACCCCAGTCCTCAGCAGTCCAATCCCTGTACCTTTTGCAGAATATCAGTCTGTCCTTGATGTTTTTCCTGGAGAGAAGTGGCTTCCTCGCTGCCCTTCTTGACACCAGGCCATCCTCCAAAAGTCTTCGCCTCACTGTGCGTGCAGATGCACTCACACCTGCCTGCTGCCATTCCTGAGCAAGCTCTGCACTGGTGGTGCTCCGATCCCGCAGCTGAATCAACTTTAGGAGACGGTCCTGGCGCTTGCTGGATTTTCTTGGGTGCCCTGATGCCTTCTTCACAACAATTGAATATAAAATTTAAAAAACTAACTCATTCCATTGAGGGTCGAGTGACTGTGGGTTTTCGCTCCTCCCTTGTACTTGATTGATGAATTAAGGTCACTGATTTAGTAAAGGAAGTCCCCTCACCTGGTTGTCTAGGTCCTAATTGAAACTGAAAATCAGCAGACATTAGGCCCTCCATGGAATGAGTTTTATCACATCCCTACAACACAGCACATTGAGCTTTAAGACATTTGGGATAGTTCAGATACTGCTGTGTTCACATATTAAAGAGACAAACCTGGATGAACATTTTTTAAATTAAAATGTACATTCAAAAATAGCGTAGAATCCACACAGGCCTCATCCAAAAAATTGACATGAGTGTTAAAATATACTGTGTGCTTGTTTGCCATTAGGTGACCGAGCACGGCGCTCCCCCAGGAAAACGCCCACCGCTATGAAGGAGGAGAAGAAGAGATGGGTGATGCCAAAGTTCCTGCCACACAAGTACGACGTGAAGCTGATCAGCGAGGACAAGGTTGGTGTCCTCTCCACTGCTTTAAAATGTATATTCACCTCCGGCCATCAAGTGTACATGTATTATGTAACTGGGTTGTGTTCATTTGTTACACAATGGAAGAAAATGGATTGAAAAAGGAAGGGGCTACCGGAACTTGTCGAATAAGAAACACACATTTTTTTCTTCTTCCTGTTACCAAATTGATTTAAATGTTTTTCCATTGCATGCTCTAATGAACACAACACTGACATCTATGTTATGTAATTTAAATGCATTTTTAAACCCTACACCAACAGGTCATCAGTGATGTCCCAGTGGACAGCCTGTTCCGGACTGAGCGCCCTCCAACCAAGGAGATCATGCGCTACTTCATCCGCCACTATGCACTCCGGCTTGGGATGGGAGAGACGGCCCCCTGGGTGGTGGAGGATGAACTGGTGAAGAAGTTCAACCTACCCAGCAAATTCAGCGACTTCCTCCTGGATCCACACAAGGTAAACCTAGATTTATATGTGGTTTGTACGTTCTTTTTTGTCCAAAAACCTCCACATAATCTCCTGTTGATGTAGGAGCTCTGGATTATGTGATGAACATGTAGGTAAAATACAACACTAAGACAAAACAGCATCATACATTGCCTTTAGAAAGTATTCATACCCCTTGACTTATTCCACATTTTGTTCTTACAGCCTGAATTGAAAATATATATTTTTCTCACCCATCTACTACACACAATACCCCATAATGACAGTGAAAACAACATGTTTTTAGATGTTTTTTCTAATTTATTGAAAATGAAAAACAGAAATATCTCATTTAAATTAGTTCACAGTGCTGAGTCAATACTTTGTAGAAGCACCTTTGGCAGCGATTACAGCTGTGAGTCTTTCTGGGTTAGTCTTAAGATTTTGTCACGCGTGGATCGTGCCAATTGTATTATTTTCAAAATTCTTCAAGCTCTGTCAAATTGGTTGTTGATCTTTGCTAGACAACAATTTTCAGGGCTTGCCATAGATTTTTTTACGTCAAAACTAACTCGTCCACTCAGGAACATTCCCTGTCTTCTTGGTAAGCAACTCCAGTGTAGATTTGGCCTTGTGTTTTAGGTTATTGTCCTGCTGAAAGGTGAATTAATCTCCCAGTGGCTGGTGGAAAGCAGACTCAACCAGGTTTTCCTCTTGGAATTTGCCTGTGCTTAGCTCAATTGTCTTTTTCTTTCTTTTTTTCAGAAAAACTCCCCAGTCCTTAAAGATTACAAGCATACCCATAACATAAATAAGTCCCCATTGATTGGCCTCATAGTGAAAACCCTGACCGGTTTCCTTCCTCTTTGGCAACTGAGTTAGGAAGGACGCCTGTATCTTCGTAGTAATATGTATTGATACACCATCCAAAGTGTAATTAATAACTTCACCATGCTCAAAGGGATATTCTATGTCTGCTTTTTTTTTTTACACATCTACCAATAGGTGCCCTTTTGCGCAGCATTGGAAAACCTCCCTCGTCTTTGTGGTTGAATCTGTTTGAAATTCACTGCTCGACTGAGGGATCTTACAGATAATTGAATGTTTGGGGTACAGGGATGAGGTAGTCATTTAAAAAATCTTGTTCAACACTATTATTGCACACAGTGTGTCCATGCAACTTAAGTCAAGGGGTGTGAATATTTTAAAGGGTTGAATGTCTTTATATAATATTTGTTTTTAAATATGTGACTAGTAGTTTTGTTTGCCTTCTAGTTTTTCGCAGAGAATCCAGTCTCAACCAAGCGCAAGAGCCTGAGCTCAATGGAGGGCAAACCCAGTAAGAAGCTGAAGACCTCGAACACCCCGGGAGAAGTGAATTCGGGGAATGAGAAGAAAAATAAGGATTCTCTCGGCATGCCCCTGAGCCCAGCAATCTGGGGCCACATGCAGGTTTGTCAAATTTGATACATGCTGATGTAATCTCATTTGCATATATTTTTTGCTGGCTTAGTGGTTTCATAAAGAATCTGAGAATTTGTTAAATGTTTTTCAATTGAATTTGCATATTTAGTCTGCATTGGATTGAATCAATAATGCATCCATTTATATTGTAGATGAAAATGAATGGCTCGCCTCTGAAGGTAAAGAATTCCGGAACCCCCAAGAAAAGAGAGGGTGGGGCCTCTGTCCTCTCCTCCCCAAAATCCAGCAAAAAACCTGGAGACAAGAAATCTGCTACTGGCAAAAAGATGCCCGGCAAGAGCGGCCAGAAGGCGTCCTCCAAAAAGGATGAAAAGGGTGGTGGCGCCAAGAAGCCCAAGATGAAGCAAATGACCCTGTTGGACTTGGCCAAGAGCCCTCCCTCTGTTGGAAGCCCCAAGAAGAGAGCCCGGAGCACCGGCCCAGGGACCCCCAAACTGGGCAAGCCCCTGCACCCCATGGCCCTGCACCTGCTGCGCTACTACAAGGAGAACAAGGGCAAGGAGGACAAGAGGAACGCCATGTCATGTCTCATATCCAAGGCGGCCAAGGCCCTCTCGCCTGAGGACCAGGGCCGGCTTCCTGAGGAGCTCCGCGACCTTGTCCTGAAGCGCTGGGAGCTGCTGGAGCACAAGAAGAAATGGGCGGCCATGAGCGAGGAGGAGAAGCAGGACGTGATGAGGAAGAAGCGCGAGGAGATCAAGGAGAAGCTCCGGGAGAAGACCAAGGAGCGGCGGGAGAAGGAGCTGCAGGTGCGCCGTGAGCAACAGCGCCGCTATGAGGACCTGGAGATCGAGGGCGGCAAGGCACTGCCTGTCTTCAAGCTGGTCGACATGCCAGAGGGGCTGCCCAACTCCCTGTTCGGAGACGTGGCCATGGTGGCGGACTTCCTCAACTGCTACGCGGGCCTGCTAATGCCCGATGACCAGTACCCGGTGACGGCAGTGGCCTTGATGGAGGCTCTGGCCGGGGAGAAGGCAGGTTTCCTCTACCTGAACCGTGTGCTGGTGGTGCTGCTGCAGACCCTGCTGCAGGATGAGTTGGCCGAGGGCTACAGCGAGCTGGACATGCCCCTGTCGGAGATCCCCCTCACCCTCCACTCTGTCTCGGAGCTCGTGCGCCTGTGCCTGCGGCCGTGCGACGCCCACGGCGATGACTCGGGCCAGGGCTCCGTGGGGGATGACTGGGGCCCCCTAGGGGGCTTCGACCAGGTGGTAAGCAGCGAGTTTCTCGAGCGGCTGGAGGCGGTGGAGGTGTTTGAGCTGACATCGACGGAGAAGGCCAGCCTGCTGGTGGCACTGTGCCACCGCATCCTCATGACGTACTCTGTGGAGGACCACGTGGACTCCATGCAGCAGCGCTCGGCCGAGCTGTGGAAGGAGAGGCTGGCCTCGCTCAAGGAGGTCAATGATCGCAAGCGGGCTGAGAAGCAGCGGCGCAAGGAACAAGCCGAGGTCAAAGGCGAGGAGGCTGCCAGTGGCGACACGCCGTCAGCCACCACCAAGGTGGAGAAGGAGGGTAGCGCCAAGAAAGATGTGAAGAAGGTGAAAGCAGAGCCGGTGGCCGCAGAGCCGGAAGACATGATCAGTACAGTGAAGAGTAGGAGGCTGATGTCCATCCAGGCCAAGAAGGAAAAGGAGGAGCAGGACAGACAGAACAAGGGTAAGGACAGCTGGACGTGTTGTAGGTCATTAGACAGGGCCAGTTTTCCTTGTCATGTCACGTGGTTAGGAAATACTCCCATCACTAGTCATAGAAAAATATTTCTTAACAAGGCAACAGTAAACATGTCGTCCCCCACGAATGATGCAGCACCCCGCTTGGGCCAATCAGTGTAATTTTGTAAATGCTAGATCTCTATGGCAAGACGCATCATTCACTCAAGTTTTGTCAAAATCGGGCCAGTGGTGTTTGCGTTCGCGTGGGTTAGCTAGACTCTTATCCCAGAGCATGTGTGCCAAATTTCATCACTCTGTGCCAAACCGATCAAGCGATATAAACATGTCCGTTATAGCGCAACCGTGTGGTCGATATGAATGTTCTTGCATATGTTGTCTTGAAAGTGTTTGCAACAAGTGCACCAAATGTTGTTACATTATGAATATCCTTGACTGATTTATATGCGTTTGTGCCAGACCACGCCCACGTGAAAGTTTATTGGTCAATAGCGGGCCATGTTTTAGGTACTAGTCTGGAAAATATTGCGTTGAGACCCTTTGTCCATAGATGCCACATATCAAGTTTCATGCAGATCGGTCATTCGGTGCCAGAAGAGTGTCGTATAAGTGTTTTTTACAAATTCAAATATGTTCCTTATGAGGAGAGGGACCTATGTATCACATTTCATGACTGTAGATCAATCAGTCAGGAGCTTGACCTTTCAAAGTTTGCATTTTCAATCTCTTGTTACATTGCCACCATCTGGCCAATCAGTGTAATTTTGTAAATGCCATATCTCTATGGTAAGACTCATCATTCACACAAGTTACGTCAAAATGGGGCCAATGCGGTCTGAAATCGTGTGTGACTAACGTACTATCAGACGGAGACAGATCCACAGTCCTCTCCCCGATTTCATCGTGGACAATTGGAAAGGATAAGATATCTATGGTTGAATTTGAGCCAAACAATGCTCAGAGTCCCTGGTTGCTTAGGTGATTTATGCAATGGGAATGCTCGGTTATGAATGATGTGCCTAGAAAAAAAAAAAGTGTAATTGGCTCAAATAATTGTTTTGTCTCCCCTCAGAGCGCATGGAGAAGGAGGCGGAGGAGGAGCGTGTCCGCAAGCAGAAGGCTGCAGCAGAGAGGGCCTTCCAGGACGGCATAACCAAAGCCAAACTGGTGCTGAGGAGAATCCCACTGGGAACTGATCGAAACCATAACAGGTCAGCATGCACACTTCAATGGTTCACAACAGGTTTAGGTGTTTTATTTACAGTTTACTCTTGATACATGCATATAAGTGCTCTGGTTTAGTGCATGCATTCTCAACGGTCCCAAGACAATGGATATATTAGGAATCGACAACTATGTAAAATGTAAACTGTTGTACCACATACAGTTGATTTTAATGTCACTGTTGGTTTATATTACCGTCGGTATTGACCATCCAACTCTTTGTGTCTGTGTGTTAGGTACTGGCTGTTCTCTGATGTGGTGCCTGGCCTGTACATAGAGAAGGGCTGGGTGCACGACAGCATTGACTACAGCTACACCCTCCCCCTGGAGGAGGCTGCAGCCGAGCCTGAGGACGAGGAGGCCACCAAAGAGGAGACTAATGGTGAGTTAGTACACTCATCACAGCTGAGTCTGCAAACCTTAGTACTAGTAAGTACAGCTTATACTCTTCACTAGCTATGTTTAGTGCCTCATGTCCCAGAAGAGTAAAGACAAATAATTGATAAATATAGCTGTGAGCAGCAATGAACAGGCCTCACATGATTACAGAAAGGACACAAGATCAGTTGAATAACAAAGCAAGCACTCAATCATGTAGGAACTATCTTTATGTGCAGTCATGAGTCTAAATACAAAATCTGGAGTGACTCTGACGAATGGTTCATGAGGAGAAGATGATTGCAGAGGATTTTGAGCATTAGCGTTACAAATGCAAAGAATGAGTTGCTAATAGTTTCCTTGTTTTAGATATCAATACCAAATTCACTGTGGTTCGTCTTAGGGACATCCGTGACAGCGATGTTAAGTTGATAGTCCACTGTGGAGTGGATTTACAGTGGTTTTAAATGTAACTCAGCCATCTTTTGACCAATCTCTTAGCTTTTCTCAAACTAAGGTAAGACCTGTACCATGGGCCTACATGTCATTTGGTTCAATGGTTCATGAGAAGATGACTTTGGAAGTATATTTAGCATATTAGCGTATGTGCTAATATGCATATACTGGTATAGTGTGGCAATCTTTGAATACGTCAACGTTATTTTCTTAAATTCTTTTGGTATTGTAATGAGTCAAAATACCACATTTGGAGTAAATGTGACTTTTAGTCCATGAGAATATTTTTTAAATTATTATTTTGAGCATAGTCGAGGTGAATTGTTAATAGTTTCCTTATTTTTTAAAGATCTCAATGCCAAACTTAGTTTCAAGTTGATAAGCCATTGTGGAGTGGATTTAAATAGACATGTAAAATGTGCTTTCCTTATTTATTAATAACTCCGCCACCTCTTAACCTAAGTCAAAGTCAGTGGGTGTGGTCGACAGTGCGCACCTCATCTCTGCCCTCACAACCAACCTGGATCGATGTTTGGTTTTAATGCAGACGAGAGCACTGAATCCAGCTTCACACAGATATGAGCTGGCGAAGGGTACCATGAGTTTTATGGTGCTTCAAGACAACTGGGAACTCAAAAAAATAAGGTCAAATCATGGCGTCAGTGATCTTCAGGTCAGAAAGTCTGAGTTCTAGAAAGCGGCCCGAGATTCTGAGTTGGATGACTGTTCAAAACAATTTCTCCCAGTCGGAGCTAGTTATTTTTTTCTCCATGTTTCCAGTTGTCTTGAATGCACTTAAGTTGGAGAATTCCGAGTTCCCAGTTGTTTTGAAAGTGGCATTAATGCTCAGAGGGAGACGGCAGGTTATTTATTCCCTTTGAGTCAGGAAGCAAAACACCTGCATGCTTGTGTTCAGTTTCCCAAATAAGTATGTTACATAAGCAAGGAGACACATTTTATTTTCATAGAAAGTCACCCAAGTAATTTCCTCTCTCAATGTGAAAAATATTTTCCCTCGATAACCACCAAGCCTCGGTATAAAATAGAACATTGTCATGCTCTGATCCCATATCTCCAAATAGTTTTGCGAACAGGCGTGCGCGTTGTGGATGTGGTTTGACGTAGTTTACAATTTAAGTTACCTGCTGCAGTATATCTCCCAAGTTCTGTGCTCGGCTCTTGTGCTGCCAGTCGCATGTATCATACAATACGTCCATATGGCAGAGGGAGACACATTCATAACTAGAGTGCAGAGGCCTGCGCGCCGTCCCGCCATAGATTGAGCTCCATCTGTACAAAAGCCCACCATTCAATCCCATGGAAGCTGTTTTTCGGCAATATAGTGACGCAGCACACTGATTCCTCTGTGCAGTTTCATGCTTGGGAATCGTGAGACCGAACAATATGTCCTCGTGAATAGAATCCAACATGTATAACAAACATCTCCCGCGACCCCATTTTTATATCAGGTGTCCCCTAGTTTGGGAATCGCTATCTTAACCAATCCCTTAGCTTTTCTCATAGTATGTTACAGGGTTCGTACTTCATGAAAATCCTGGAAAAGTCATGGAATTGAAATGTTTTCTAGGCCTGGAAAAGTTTTGGAAAAGTCATGGAAATTAATTTAATAATTTTTCTTAATGTAATTTATTTAGGCACAGTTAAATATTGTATGAATCAAAGAAAAATCAACATATCAGAATGACACTTTAGCGCGTCTGTGGTTGCGCGCATCACCTGCGTGCGAGACCAGTGGTCTGTTGCTCTAGGAGAGAGAGAGAGACAGTGAGACATTGCAGCAGCAGGTAGGCCTATATAAAACCTATAAATATGATAGAGAACAGACTAATAACTAGGTAGCCAATTCAAAACAAATATTGTACCCTGTAGTTAACTGTTTAGCAATTATTAGCGTGTATGTTTTCGTCATGTCCCCCAAAAAAATCCACCGACACTTGCGAATATGGCCATACAAAGTTGATTCATTTAAATGATTCACTTCGCCATTGTATTAGTTGGGATTTGGTTAAATCGTGATGAATCGAATGTGAATCAAAATCATTTGTGAATCGCAAACAGTAATATTAGGGGGGGGGGGGGGATATTAAATGTAGCCTTTTATTTTGGATTATGTGGCTTCAACTTGTTTTGTAGATACTTCCAGTTGATTTGGCCATCCAATGTATGGGACATTGCAACTCATTAGATGCTAGTCAGCCTGCAAAGTAAACACTTCTAAGGTAGCTAATATAAATATGACTACACTAAAAGGTACATTTACTGAAGAAAATGTGTGGTCTTGTTTCAGGGTAATGAAAAGATTTGTAGCCTACTATAGCCATTTCATCTTTGACGTATTAAATGAGTGAATTATTTCAAAATGATAACGTATTTGGTTGCAATGTTATGGTTGTAATGTTGCAATGTTATACAGGACAGCTAGTGGGTGTGTAGGCTTTTATTCCAGTCCCCCTCTGTTTGAGCAGAGCTTGATCAAAGGTCTGCACACCCAGTAGCTCTCCAGACTGAGGGTTGACCACATGTGTTTTTATACAGTTGCCTAACTGGTATTCTACTTTGGGGGGGGGGTGGGGGGTTAAGTTCCTTGCACAACGACAGGAGATGGTACATGGGATCAGAGAGCAGCCGCTGTGTCAATAACACATTACTCAACTGTTTTTATACGCACGTAGAGACGCCGCTAACGGTTGGTCATGGAAATTTGGTTAAAAATTCCATCTGTCAAAATGTGTATGAACCCTGAAGTTAAGAGAGGCCTACATACCGAATTTGAGATGTTTTCCAAGATGGAGGAAAATCGATCCTGAGGGACCTTATGGGCCCTTAAGGCAAATTTGTTCAGCATGTAAAAGACACCTACATACAAAGTTTAGTCTCTAGGTCAAACAGGGCGACAGATATGAGGGTTTAAGTGAGACTGCTTATAACAGTGCCATTCTTTTTGACCAAATTACTCATGGCCCTGTAGTTTCTGTGTGCCAACTTAGAAAAAAGTTAACAATCTATGCCATGTCAGGGAGAAGGGGAAAAACAATTATTCAGAGAATAACAATAGTTTTCACAACTTCGCTGTGAACCCCTAAATATAATTTATTGATATTATTAGTTGTAGGAGATGGTCTTGTTGCAGCATTAAACCTGGGTCGTATTCATAAGGGCACACCGTAGAAAAACGTAGTGCAACAGGAAGCTTTTCTTATTGGTTAAGTTCAGATAGTCCCTCACTTTCTTTGGTTTTGTGGCTACTGAACACGACCCTGTTCTGTTGCTGGTCCTGCAGATGTTGAGGAGGACGGTGGCAGTCTTGATGGTGCTCTGAGCGAGGGAGCCCACCAGGGGGCGCCAGCTTGCGTCTGCATAGAAACCACCACTCCCAACCAGGGACAGAACCTCTGGTAAGAAACTCACTGGCAGAGATGGTCATTGGTTGACTTGATAACTAAAACGTTTTGTGTCTTTCAATAACAATGTTGAAACGATACTTACACCAAAGAGCGGATTATTATATTTGTGCTATGATATACTATGTGTTTACGCCAAGCTTATGTTTGTGTTGAAGGTTTGTGTGTGATGCTCCGCGGGACCTCGATGACCTGGTGGAGAGCCTCCACACGCAGGGTGTGAGAGAGAGCGAGCTGAAGACCAAGCTGCAAGTCAGGTGAGGAGACAGGAGCCTTACATTCTACACACCCTCCACAAATTCACTCACTCACCCAATGACTGCTTTGTGAGTGACTCCACACTTTTTTATCTTGTCCTATTTATGCAAATGGCCCAGAGTTTGTCCTGGTTAGGTTACATGGATCAGGTATATGTGCGTGAGCAAGTCTGACTGACTGGGTGTTGTACGCTGACAGGTACCAGGACATCCTCCACTCTATCAACCTGGCCCGCAAGGGGAACCCAGGGCTGAGGAGCTGCGACGGCCACCAGGAGCTGCTCAAGTACCTGCGCAGCGACGTCATCGAGGTGGCCTCGCGCCTCCAGAAGGGCGGCCTGGGCTACATGGACGACAGCATGGATGAGTTTGAGAAGAAGGTATCTATTCATACAATCAATTCACATGTTCTGAATCAGGAGTTTTTCCTGATCACTTATCAGGTCATATGGTCAGGAAAAACGAATGTCCATACACATTATTTTGTATCTACCGTCTTATCAAGATCTTCCTCAATGCCCATTTACCTGTATTTGTCTTTGTGCCTTGCACATCCAGCAGAGTATGACCTCTGAACTTGACCATTCCCCCCCTGACCCCTGTCTCTGTGTATGTTCAGGTGCGTGACCTGGAGAACCTGAAGGACTTTGGGGAGTGTGTCATCACCCTCCAGGCTTGTGTCATCAAGAAGTTCCTGCAGGGCTTCATGGCCCCCAAGCAGAAGAAGAAGAAGAAGCAGGAAGGGGAGGAGAGCAGAAAGACTGAGGAGGTGGATGAGGAGAAGAAGCTGGCGGAGGAGGCCAGGGTGAGTAATACCTATTTTAGACAGATAACATCGTTACCTGTAATAAAAACAAGGCAACCCTCTTTCAAACAGCCCCTTATTTACAATGTTCTTGCCAGTATAACCCCTGTTATACATATCGGTGCGTAAACAGCAATTTGGATGGGGGGGAGGGTTAAACCATGGGGCCTATTTTGCAATTCAAATTAGGAAGGTGTTAAACAATAGTGTTATTGAATTTACCCGCATAAAATGTATATTTTCTCACAGACCCATTACCAGTTTTTTGGTTACATGGTCTGAAAATACAGGTTTCATGACTAGGTCTCGAGGTGGGTTGTAATGTACCGTGTTTTTTTTACCCCCTACCCCTTTCAGATATAAATAAAATATGTTATGGTAAAAAAGTGGGATTTGTGTCTGTATATGAAAGGGGTATTACTAACGTCTGATCCAGAGTCCGATGTTTCTTCATCCGGCTAATGGTTAAGGATAAGTTGAAGCTAGGGTAATCTGATCCTTGATCTGGTTTTAAAGGGCTTCTTCAAACCCAAGCTTAGTGGAGCTTTAGGAGGACTTTCTTTTCAAATTAAATAAATGTTTAATTAAAGTGCATGTTAAACACAATTTTCAGTAAAAAATCAATATCATAATAGAAAAATATATAAATAGTAATTTGTCTGCCGTGCAGGTGGCAACTGCAGTAGAGAAATGGAAGACTGCGATCCGTGAGGCCCAGACCTTTTCCCGGATGCACGTGCTGCTGGGCATGCTGGATGCCTGCATCAAGTGGGACATGTCGGCAGAGAACGCACGCTGCAAGGTGTGCCGCAGGAAAGGTGGGTGATCCTCAACGTCCTGGAGCTGTGTGAGGGAGTCCGAAAACTGAAGGGGGAATTTTAAAATGGTGTCAATGGAAAGGACATGGCAATTAGTAAGAAACAATTGCAGATAGTAACCTAAAAGTGGATCTAATTTTAACACTAAAGTCGATCCCAAAAAAAATATGTAGTGCTGAAATCTATCATTAGGTGGTGGTAGAGCACCGTGCCCCAAGGCCTCGTCAAGAAAACCTTTCACAGTATTGAGTCACCTACACCAGGGTTTCCCAAACTCTGTCCTGGGGCCCCCCCTGGGTGCACGTTTAGTTTTTTGCCCTAGCACTACACAGCTGATTCAAATAATCAAAGCTTGCTGATGAGTTGGTTATTTGAATCCGCTGTGTAGGCTGGAGAAAAAACCAAAACATGCACCCAGGTTGGGCCCCAGGACCGAGTTTGGTAAACCCTGATCTACACTACAGCATTTGACTGTCATTTTCTGCCTGTTGAAGATGATCTGCCTGAGCAAGGTGCTGTGAAG
This sequence comes from Coregonus lavaretus, assembly GCF_964263955.1. Lineage (NCBI taxonomy): Eukaryota > Metazoa > Chordata > Actinopteri > Salmoniformes > Salmonidae > Coregonus > Coregonus lavaretus. Next base: position 15,866,062 of record NC_140017.1, read on the forward strand.
ACTTTGGCGATCCACAAATCACCTTGCATTCCACTAAAGCAGGGGTGTCAGACAAGGCCCGCGACCCCATTCATTGAAATGACTAAAACTAAATTGAAACTGTGTAGAAATAATGACCTACATTTAGTCTCTTTAAAAATAGATTTTTACACCTGATAGGTGCAGTGAAGTGTGTTTTACTCTGTGTAGCTTGCTACATTCATCGAAACGAAAGCTAGACAGTCGGGAGCATAGAAAATTCCTAAAGCGATGGATATAGTGACAATATTTTTAGCATTTTGACGCAGAGGAATGTAATCAATTTTAAGTGCGGCGTTCCGGACTTCGGTGAAGACCGAATGCGGCACACGGGGCAAAATGAGTTTGACACCCCTGCACTAAATGAATCTTTGCAGTATAAATGAGCAAATTTGTTCATGGCCTTCGAGTCAGACCTCTCGAACAGGCAGAAAGACATGATTGACTAATGTATAGAGTCTTTGAATGACTGAAGTGAAGTTGCTATGCTACTTTATCAGCTATGTGTTGATCTTTGCTCTAGTAAATGTATTACCTTGATTTAACCAGTTATGTTATTGGAACACATTCTCTCTTCCAATAACAACCTGTACTCTCTCCAGGGACAGGGCTGAGGCCTCCTGTCCTCGTGCTGCGGGACATGGTTATCCCCAGTCCCAGGTAGGGCAGGGGGATGAGCCCAGAGCAGGGATAGGGTAGTGTCAAACAGGTGCAGGTGTACCACACACTGCCATACAGCCACACTACAGGTGAACTAGCAGTAAGATACTACAGTATAAGGCCCTGTATAAGTATTGAAGTAATATAATTACTATAAGTAGAAGTACAATACTCAAGGACCTGTATGAAAATACTCCTCTCCCTCCTATAGCTGATCTGACATTAGCAGAGTTGGTGTAGTGGAAACCTACCCAGTGATTTCAGATCAGCCATGGCTTGTAGCCTTATCTTGAACTACAACTATTTGGAAATGAGAGGGATTATATATGTTAGAAATGATTATGATTAGTCCTTGTTTTGGTAGAGCTAATGAGTGAACCCTTATCCTTGGGGGTTTGACCAGCTGTCTCATTGTAAATTTAGCCCTAGCCAAATCACCTTGGATGTTTCAGGGCAGCTCCTTGGCCCAATCCCATATCATCCCCTACTCCTTGTAGCTGTGGGTCCTGGGCTGTGAGGGATGCAGCACAGGCATTGTTCGTTTGCTCAGTTGTAGCTTTTGCATGCAAACACTGGTACTGTATGTATACATACACATACACACATTTCATTGTCTAGAGTTAATGACAGTGTAGGCCTAAACTATTTACTGAGTCTGTGACGATGATGATCTCTCCTCCATCATTCCTTCAGGTGAGGATGACAAGCTCATCCTGTGTGACGAGTGCAACAAGGCCTTCCACCTGTTCTGTCTGCGGCCCGCCCTCTACCGTATCCCCCAGGGGGAGTGGCTGTGCCCCGCCTGCCAGCCCGCCATGCAAAGACGCTGCTCCCGCGGAAGGTAGGGGGTCACACGATAACACACTACCTCACTGGAGGATTAAAGACTTAGCTGTGTCTAAACGTTCTGTTTCCTCGTCAAACACGACGAGCAAGCCGTTTCAATCTGAAGATGGTACTGTAGAAGCCACTTGGAAAATACTCTAGTGTTTTATTATTTGATGAGCCCCCAAATCAGCCCCTAGTTTCAAATGTTCTTCCAAACTTACGGCGTGTAAAGAAAGAAGACTGTTTTGCTAGAACGCTGGTTGGGTAGTTGTTGGGTACCAATTGGATGAATGCTCTTTAACATAGAATGCTAATGGCTACTTGTGGTTCTAGAAACTACAACGAGGACACTGAAGAAGAGGAGGTTTCTGAGGATGAAGAGGAGTCTGAATCTGAGGACACTGATGAAGATGATGAGGAGGATAAGGATTACAAGGCCATGGGCCACAGCTGTGAGTATTATTGACCCCAGTAGGGACCCTTACTTACCATAACCCAATGTAACAGTACTGACTAGAGCAGGGTGGCCAACGTGCAGGGTTTTGTGCCTATCATAAGTATTCACCCCCTTGCATTTTAGTGCAAGTCTTGCCAATAGATTTTCAAGCAGATTTATGTCAAAACTGTAACTTGGCCACTAAGGAACATTCACTGTCTTCTTGGTAAGCAACTCCGGTGTGAATTTGACCTTGTGTTGTAGGTTATTGTCCTGCTGAAAGGTGAATTTCTCTCGCAGTGTCTCGTGTAAAGCAGACTGAAGGTTTTCCTCTAGGATTCTGCCTGGTCTTAGCTCCATCCCGTTTCTTTTTATCCTGAAAAACTCCCCAGTCTTTGCGGATGTCAAGCATACCCATACCATGATGCAACCACCACCATGCTTGAATATAAGGAGGCAGTTACTTAGTGATGTAGTATTTGCCCCAAACATGAGGCTTTTCATTTAGGCCAAACAGTCCTGTGATAATAAAGGATGCATGTTTTGGAATATTTGTGTTATGTATATTTGTATTCTTCTTTTCACTCTGTCATTTAGGTCATTATTATGGAGTCACTACAATGTGGTTGATCCATCCTCCGTCTTCTCCCGTCACAGCCACAGCTGTTTTAAAATCACCTACTGCCTCATGGTGACATACCTGAGCAGGTTCCTTCCTGTCCTTCAGCTCAGTTCAGAAGGATGACTGTATCTTTGTGTCTGGGTGGTTTAATACATCATCCACAGCATAATTATTAACTTGACCATGCTTAAAGATGTATTCAATGTCTGATTTGTTAATGTTAACCATTTACCAATCACTGCCAGTCTTCATGAGACTGTCTCAAATCTCCCTGGTCTTTGAAGTTGAATCTGTTCTTGAAAGGCAATACTTGACTGAGGGACCATACAGATGTACAGTGCCTTCAGAAAGTATTGACACCCCTTGACTTCTTTCATGTTGTGGTTACAGCCTGAATTTAAAATGGATTACATTTAGATTTGTCACTGGCCTACACACAATACCCTATAATGTGAGTGGAATTATGTTCTTAGACATTTTTACAAATTAATTACAAATCAAAAGCTGAAATGCCTTCAGTCAAGTATTCACCCCTTTGTTATGGCAAGCCTAAATAAGTTCAGGAGTAAAAATGTGGTTGAAAAATAACACAAGTTGCATTGGCTCACACTGTGTGCAATAATAGTGTTTACATTTTTTAATTTTTATGAATACCTCATCTCTGTACCCCGCACATACAATTATCTGTAAGGTCCCTCAGTCAGTGAAATTCAACCACAAAGACCAGGGAGGTTTTCCAATGCCTCACAAAGAAGGGCACCTATTGGTAGGTGGGTAAAAAAAAGTAGACATTGAATATCCCTATGAGCATGGTGATGTTATTAATTACACTTTGGATGGTGTATCAATACACCCAGTTACCACGAAGATACAGGTGTCCTTCCTAACTCAGTTGCCGGAGAGGAATGAAACCGCTCAGGGATTTCACCGTGAGGCCAATCAATGGTGACTTTAAAACAGAGTTTAATGGCTGTGAACTAAGGGTGTATCAACATTGTATTTACTCTATAATACTAACCTAATTGACAGAGGGAAAGGGAAGCCTGCACAGAATACAAATATTGCAAAACATGCATCCTGTTTGCAACAAGGCACTAAAGTAATACTGGGAAAAAATGGCAAAGCTATTTTTTTTTTGTCCTGAATACAAAGTGTTATGTTTGTGGCAAATCCAATACAACACATTACGGAGTACCTCTCCATATTTTTAAGCATATTGGTGGCTGCATCATGTTATGGGTATGCTTGTAATCGTTAAGGACTGGGGAGTTTTTCAGGATAAAAACAAGGCACAGAATGGAGCTAAGCACAGGCAAAATCCTAGAGGTCAGTCTGCTTTCCACCAGACACTGGGATATTAATACACCTTTCAGCAGGACAATAACCTAAAACACAAGGCCACATCTTCACTGGAATTGCTTACCAAGAAGACAGGGAATGTTCCTGAGTGGACGAGTTAGTTTTGACTTAAATCTACTTGAAAATCTATGGCAAGACCTAAAAATTGTTTCGCAATGATCAACAACTAATTTGACAGAGCTTGAAGAATTTAGAAAATAATAATATGGGCATAATCCAGGTGTGGAAATCTTAGACTAACCCAGAAAGACTCAGCTGTAATCGCTGCCAAAGGTGCTTCTACAAAGTATTGACTCAGGGGTGTGAATACGTATGTAAATGAGATTTCTGTATTTCATTTTCAATAAGTTTGCAACAATTCATAAAAACATGTTTTCACTTTGTCATTATGGAGTATTTTGTGTAGATCAATGACAATAAAATCACAGTTAAATCTATTTCAATCCCACCTTGTAATTCAACAAAATGTGAAAAACTCCAAGGGGGATGAATACTTAGCTGTGATACCCACTATATATATTTATTGAATCGGGTTTAAGTGCTGAGTTGACACAGAAGCCCTTACACTTTGAAGTGAAGAACTGTGGACTAGGGGTCTAAGACTGGTTGGGAAGGGCCTGTAGTGTAGCAGTGGTTTTACATAGATACTAGGGCCCAGAGTTTCTCCTATCCAGACCAGCAGACCAGGGAAAACTCTGGACAGCCCGAACAATGGACACATTTCCATTTCACGGGTGGAGAGAGGGATGGGAATGTGGTGCAGTATTCGGAGCCCATTCTCTCCCCTCTTCATTGTCTGAGTGTTGTCCCTCCTTTTGATCTGGCATACTTTTCACCCCCGGCTTGGCTGACAGTATGTGGCAGAGTGATCCTCTGTGAGTTTAGGTCTGCACGTAAGGTAACCACACACAATTGGGTTTGGAAGACAGGGGTGGTTGGTGGTTATAGTGCTGCCATAGCAGGACGGTTTTTCCCCTGCAGATCTGGCAACATAACATTGCAAACCAAACTGTGAGCGAGGATTCGGCCCAGTGCATTTTGAGGTCTCTTGACTTGACATAGCTCCCTCCCTCTGAGAAGTTGGGCTTGTTGATGAGCCTAGTTGACCAGAGGAGATCTGTTTTAGGATGACTATTGAAAGATTTTAAAAGTCTGAATGTTTTAGCATTTTACTTGTGATTTTATAGCTTCATCCCTATTCTTACAGTTCATACAGGTACAACAAATGGGACTGACTGAAATGTTTTTTTCTGATGGTGTGTGTATATTTAACTGGACTCTTCTTCTTCCCAGTGAGATCAAGGAAGAAGACAAAGCACTCTAAAGCATCGAAGGCGTCCAGTAAGGGTGGATCTAAGAAGCACTCTCCCCCCAGTAAACAGAGGGCCGCCCCTAGCAGCCCTGCAGACATCGACGAGCTGGTGAGAACTTCACGCTATGGCTCATTGTTAGAAAGACTTGGGTCTGGACTCCCGAGTGGCGCAGCGGTCTAAGGCACTGCATCGCAGTGCTTTAGGCGGTACTACAGACCAGGGTTTGATCCCAGACTGTGTCGCAGCTGGCCGCTACCGGGAGACCCATGAGGCGGCGCACAATTGGTCCAGCGTCGTCCGGGTTAGGGGAGGGTTTGTCCGGCCGGGATGTCCTTGTCCCATCACACTCTATCGACTCCTTGTGTCGGGCTGGGCACATTGCACTCCGACACATTGGTGCGGCTGGCTTCCGGGTTAAGCGAGCAGTGTGTCAGGAAGCAGTGTGGCTTGGCGGGGTCGTGTTTCGGAGGATGCATGGCTCGCGACCTTCGCCTCTCCTGAGTCCGTACGGGAGTTGCAGTGATTGGACAAGACTGTAACTACCAATTTGAATATCACGAAAAAGTGGGAGGAGAAAAAGGGGCAAGAAAGTACCCAAAAATATATACAACAATAAAGACTTTGGTCTGGTGACTCTGACGCACTGGTGCAAGCCAGCTTCTATGCAGATAATTTGACCCCTTTCCCAACAATATGGTGTGTGTTTGGTTTGCTGCAGGTGCGTCAGAGCTCAAAGACAGGTGTGCGTAGGCAGGCCCTGGAGCTGGAGAGGAGTGCGGAGATCCTGAAGAAACTGGTCAAATTTCGCTACAGCTGGCCGTTCAGGTGAGACTGATGCACTACTAGTGTGTTAGTTAGACTGGCATGCAGTTAAACATTTGTGAAGCTGGAAAATGCCTCCTGAAAGTGTTTCAACTATGGCTTGACTAGCACAACTAACTTTGGACTTATACTCCTATCTCAATGCAACAACATACATTGACACTAACTAACTATATAGATATCAGATGTTCAGTGTAGGTGTCCATGTGAATTCCATGGCAATGGTAACAAGCTAACTAGATCGGAGACAGTAGACCTGACCCCTAACCTCCCTGTCCTCTCTCCTCGCTCCAGAGAGCCGGTGTCAGTAGAGGAGGCGGAGGACTACTTTGACATCATCTCCAGCCCCATGGACTTCCAGACCATGCAGGCCAAGTTCAGCGAGGGCCAGTACCGCCACGCCCAGGACTTCCTGGAGGACGTCAAGCTGGTGTTCTCCAACGCCGAGGAGTACAACCAGACGGGCAGCTCGGTTCTCTCCTGCATGGCCAAGACGGAGCAGAGCTTCACCCAGCTGCTTCACAAGCTGCTGCCCGGCCTCAGCTACCTGCGCCGCCGCCAGCGGAAGAGAGTCAGTCGGACCCCTCAGGAGGATGAAGAGGACGAGGAGGAGGAGGAGGAAGAAGAAGAAGAAGAGGAGGAGGAGGAGGAGACGCCGAAGGGTCGGAAGATGCAGAATGGGAAAGGCAAGGTGGGTCGGCCCAGGAAAGCCGTGGCGGAGCAGAGGATGAAAGGAAGGAGAAAGGAAGAGAGCGATGAAGAGGGCAGAGCGAAGAGGAAGAGCAAGCGGGCGGCGGCCACGTCCAGCCGGAGGGACTACCGGGAGCAGGAGAGTGATGGCGAGGAGCGCGACAACCGGAGAACTGGGCAGTGGGGGGGCGTTGGAGGGGATAGTGAGGAGGAGAACAGGGCCGGCCACCGACATTCCAAGCGGCAGAAACGCTCATAATGAAGTCCAGGGTGCTTTTTGTGTTTGTCTCTTCACATTTCCGCCCTTAAAATGTCAACAGAACACACCTCCCAATTCCCAGGAAATGGGACTGATCTTCTCAGATGAAGTTTTTTGTGTTTTTGGTTTTATGTTAATATTTTTGAGTAAAAAAAGAAACTGATTTATATTTGTAATGCGATTTAATATTTGGTGACTTTTTTTCAAACTGAGAAATTTACATTTAAGACGAGAGGATTTGTCAGAGCTCTTAGATAATTTAATTTGAATTTAACCCAACCACCCCCACACCTTATATTCTTGTCATCCTCCCAGGTTTAAAGTTGTAATTTAGCTTCTGTGCGGCTTAGGCTGTGAGGGATGGGCTGTTAACCGTTGTCAGGAAATAACTAATTTATGTCGATGTACAGTGTCATCATTCTCTGGTGTCGCTTTTTGACGTGACTAAACACTGGCCTTTGTGCAACCCAGCCGTGTGAGGGCACCAAAGCCCTTGGCATATACGCCTGAATTCTTCCTTCAGGCTACACGCACACACTGCATAGCCATCACTCTGCCGAATTGTTGAACCATTCAGATAATCCAGGTTTTTCTAAATGCAATTCAGTTTCCAGTGATATTGACAATGAAAAATACCTATTGTAAAAACAACAGTACATTTTAACCCTCCCTTCTGGTTGCAGCAACACATGTTTATCTGCAGTGTCTCATTCCTGGTCCACCGCGTTGCCCAACCTTTCATCTCCATGATGTCCTCAAGTTAAGTAGATTATTCCCCTTAAACAGCCCTGTAGTTTTCTCCCTATAAAGGCAGACCTAGCTTTGTTTTCATATGCCTACTGTGGTAGGGCTCTACTGTCTCATTGACATTATAGGCATTTATTATTTTAAACCAGTGTTTAAACCACAAATACAAGCATAGCCATGGTCTAAATTCATGGAAATGTGTTTGTTGACTTGAAAATGGGATTTTCATGTTTTGTGATTGTTTTGTTGCACTTTTGGCTGAATTTGATTCAAAGGCAGTGTATGAAATACTTGCGAGCTGTAACCACTTCCTTCCTCTCAAAGATTTGTCAACGGTCATCTTTATGCCATGTCATCCATACAAGTTCTGGTTAGGTTCTAGTCCGAGGAAGGCGATTTGTGTGTGGAGGAGGGTTCGTGGACCATGGCACGGGTTGTGAGGTTCAAATCCTTCAGCAGCAGGTTATTGCCGTTGCTTCAAATTCCTTAGTGTATGTTTCCATTCATTAGCACCAGGTGGTGCTATACTCCTGCACTTTTAACCTGCATAGTGCAAGCCATGGTCCCATGAGAACGTCTTGTTCATATTCCTTTCCTTATTATAATAATAATAATATGCCATTTAGCAGACTCTTTTATCCAAAGCGACTTAGTCATGTGTGCATACATTTTTATGTATGGGTGGTCCCGGGGATCGAATCCACTAACCTGGCATTACAAGCGCCGTGCTCTACCAATTGAGCTACAGAGGACCACCTTAAACAACCTCATGCACATTCTACTGTATGGTAGAAGTAGGTGTTAAAATACCCCTTCCCTCTCGCTAGTGTGTGTGTGTGTACCATGTACCATAATCACACCTTGGAGAGAGTTAAGGGCCTTGTAGTAATTCTCAGATGGGGTGTTGGGGTAGCTATGTACAGAACGCAGGTTAGGTAGTCATATACAATGCAGATGTCGTGACTATTCCCTGTCCTGTATGTGCTGTTCTATGCAGTATGTTAGCGCTTTTTCATCACTACTGTCATTGAATCATCAATCCTACGATCTGATTTAATTTGGTTCTTATAATTTGGGCAGTTTTAAAAAAGCGCTTTGAGGTTTTTGTTTGTACTACTCAACTCCTGTACCTGAGATTATTGAAATGTCATTGTTGGCTGTTCAATCACATTTACATTTACATTTACGTCATTTAGCAGACGCTCTTATCCAGAGCGACTTACAGTTAGTGCATACATTATTCTTTATTTTTTTTTCATACTGGCCCCCCGTGGGAATCGAACCCACTACCCTGGCGTTGCAAACGCCATGCTCTACCAACTGGGCTACCTCCCTGCCGGCCATTCCCTCCCCTACCCTGGACGACGCTGGGCCAATTGTGCGCCGCCCCATTGGTCTCCCGGTTGCGGCTAGCTACAGCAGAGCCTGGATTACATTCAATATATAGATGGAAGAGCAAATCTAAAGAATTGCAAAAGTGACTGCCATCCTCAGTAGAATACCTGTCTGTTGTAAATGCTTTCTTTCTTTCCGGAGGAACTAAAAAAAGTATTTTACACTTCTCTTTTTTTATATTTATAGTCACAACTGGGGTCGTGGTTGGACAGGTGTGGAGCTCACATGTAAAGAATTCCCGATAAAGGATATGGATTTTAAGTTTAGAACTCCCCTTTTTTATTTGTTTTGAGGTAAATATTATTCCCCCAGCCATCACTGCCAATAGTAAACCTTCTGATAGATAATTGCCAGTGGGGAGGAGTTAGCCATGGGACCGCAGGCTGACATGTTTTCTTCACTTTTTAATAAAACATCATACAATGGTATCGCTTTCCAGTGTCTTGCTTATTTCTGTAGTCTTTATACTTTGTGGTTGGCTTACCTTCCTTGGTTAAATGCACTGATTCTAAGATGTCTTCTTAATGACTGAAATGTAAATGTTGATAAAGGGCCTATGCATTGTAAAAGATTGTTACAACCCAGTACATGTAGGCTTAGTTGAGAAATTAGTTTGAAGATGCCTTGCAGAATTAAAACTGCTTCCAATCATCTGAGGTGGGAGAAGAATTTCCTTGAACCATTGTCCAATTAAGGCAGCTTTTGTGTAGTCAAGTGAAACTGTCTCGGGTTTGTAGCGTTTCGTTGCCTCGTCGGGACTGGTGGAACTTCAGCAGTCTGTCACTGTCGGGCTCTCTGGTCTGGTCTCACTGGGCCCGCACTCTCACCCAGAGAAGCATGCCATTCTTTTAATTACAGACACTCGTGTTGTTCTTGGACATCTCCGGTGGCACCAGGTAATTATCCCTAGTCACTTGCGAAGGCACACAGGCTCCAGACTTTCCACTGCTGCATGGAGGGAGCGGGGCTGCTATGGACTGGATAATGTGTTTAAGGAAGTGACAGCTCCCCAGTTTCTAGTTGGATACTCAAGAATGGTTAAACATACAGGGAATTATCCAGACAAAAGGTCATTTTGTACTCATTGACACTAAATCCAAATTACACTGCTCAAAAAAATTAAGGCAACTCTAAAATAACACATCCTAGATCTGAATGAATGAAATAATCTTATTAAATACTTTTTTCTTTACATAGATGAATATGCTGACAACAAAATCACACAAATTATCAATGGAAATCAAATGTATCAACCCATGGAGGTCTGAATTTGGAGTCACCCTCAAAATTAAAGTGGAAAACCACACTACAGGCTGATCCAACTTTGATGTAATGTCCTTAAAACAAGTCAAAATGAGGCTCAGTAGTGTGTGTGGCCTCCACGTGCCTGTATGACCTCCCTACAATGCCTGGGCATGCTCCTGATGAGGTGGCGGATGGTCTCCTGAGGGATCTCCTCCCAGACCTGGACTAAAGCATCCGCCAACTCCTGGACAGTCTGTGGTGCAACGTGGCGTTGGTGGATGGAGCGAGACAGGATGTCCCAGATGTGCTCAATTGGACTCAGGTCTGGGGAACGGGCGGTCCATAGCATCAATGCCTTTCTCTTGCAGGAACTGCTGACACACTCCAGCCACATGAGGTCTAGCATTGTCTTGCATTAGGAGGAACCCAGGGCCAACCGCAACAGCATATGGTCTCACAAGGGGTCTGAGGATCTCATCTCAGTACCTAATGGCAGTCAGGCTACCTTTGGCGAGCACATGGAGGGCTGTGCGGCCCCCCAAAGAAATGCCACACCATGACTGACCCACCGCCAAACCGGTCATGCTGGAGGATGTTGCAGGCAGCAGAACGTTCTCCACGGCGTCTCCAGACTCTGTCACGTGCTCAGTGTGAACCTGCTTTCATCTGTGAAGAGCACAGGGCGCCAGTGGCGAATTTGCCAATCTTGGTGTTCTCTGGCAAATGCCAAATGTCCTGCACGGTTGGGCTGTAAGCACAACCCCCACCTGTGGACGTCGGGCCCTCATACCACCCTCATGGAGTCTGTTTCTGACCGTTTGAGCAGACACATGCACATTTGTGGCCTGCTGGAAGTCATTTTGCAGGGCTCTGGCAGTGCTCCTCCTGCTCCTCCTTGCACAAAGGCGGAGGTAGCAGTCCTGCTGCTGGGTTGTTGCCCTCCTACGGCCTCCTCCACGTCTCCTGATGTACTGGCCTGTCTCCTGGTAGCGCCTCCATGCTCTGGACACTACGCTGACAGACACAGCAAACCTTCTTGCCACAGCTCGCATTGATGTGCCATCCTGGATGAGCTGCACTACCTCAGCCACTTGTGTGGGTTGTAGACTCCGTCTCATGCTACCACTAGAGTGAAAGCACCGCCAGCATTCAAAAGTGACCAAAACATCAGCCAGGAAGCATAGGAACTGAGAAGTGGTCTGTGGTCACCCCTTGCAAAACCAGTCATTTATTGGGGGGTGTCTTGCTAATTGCCTATAATTTCCACCTGTTGTCTTTTCCATTTGCACAACAGCATGTGAAATTTATTGTCAATCAGTGTTGCTTCCTAAGTGGACAGTTTGATTTCACAGAAGTGTGATTGACTTGGAGTTACATTGTGTTGTTTACGTGTTCCCTTTATTTTTTTGAGCAGTGTATTTGAGTGTACAGCCAGTAAACATTATTTGACCTCAGTGTCCCAGTGCTTATGAAGACCACTGTTGATGTACGTACTTCAAGTGTTCTGTATCTGGTATGGCTCATCATGGCTTCTGTTAATATTGAAGATGTGTTGTCCAACCTCCCCAAATCCTTTGGGATGTGTCAGTGGATCTGAAAGACTCCCTTACAAAGGTAAGCACATTCCTCTGTCCTCATCCAGTGTACTGTGGTTCAGCCATTGAATACCTTCATCCATATTCACTCTAATCTCGGAAACCCCAGACCTAGGGCAACCGCACATTGGTAACATTGTAGGAGGCAACCCGTCTGTCTAGAGACTATACTCTGTCTGGTCAGGCCAGACCAATCGGTGTACACTTGAGTCTGCTCACTGGTGTGGGTCTACTCTACACTTCTTCTGAGCATCTTGGTATGATGACAAGCCCTGTGATTCCTCAGAAGAGCCGAACTGACCAAACTCCGATGGAATGTACTGTACCTGAAGACACTAGTTTTTTGTAAATTAGCCAAGATGAAATTTGGAAAATAAGTGTATGCTCATTTTCTTAACCCAGTGTCTTCTACAGACCTCTTCCAGTAATGAGAGGATGGAGCATACAAACCCTGTAGCTTACAGCTCTCTGGTTATAGGCCTTCTATGTAGGTTGACCATGATGTGACCTGACTAGGAAAAACTTTAGGCTCTAATGTTATAGGCTATATAACTAGAATAGAGCCCAGAATTTTGCCTGTGTTAGGTCACTTTAGGCCCAAACATTTCACTGTGGCCAGACTCAGCGTAACGTTCTAATGACCAGGTGTTTGCCCTGTAGGGATACTGTATCGGTTGGGGTTTTACTCTCCACAGGGTATTATTAATCTGATAATGAATGTCAACGTTATCTTCATGACATCAACGTGACCCACTTATAATGTACAGTCAGAACAATATTCTCCATCTGAAAGTGTGACTACACCATTAGGTCACTGGGGCAAAAGGTAAAGCAAACCGTACCTCTAAAGTATGTAAACACACTAGCAGGGCTTCAAGCTGCAGACATGAAATCTAAAGTTTTACACAGCAAGTCGTGTTCATTAGGGCACGCAACAGAATATGTTTTAAAATGTTTTGCAATGGAAAGCGAAACTTTATTTCTTATTAGTCAAGACCAGGTAGTCCTTTCCTTTTTCAGTCTGTTTTCTTCCATTTGGTGCCTAATGAACAATAGCCAGGTTTAACAAGAGGCAGATATCACCATCGTCAAGCAAACACTCGCCACGTGCAGAGTCACCTTTGACCCACCATGCCTTGTGCAAACTACCAATTGAAGCGAGCGAGCCACGGACTGTGCGTGTTGGGGGCAGTGTGGCGCCCAGAAAATATTGACCCACAACTTCTGACCAAGGTCCTGCTCAGTGCGGAGGTCATTTGGCAGCAGCAAACAAACATATTTCATAGGTGATTCCACAGGGGATTGTGTGTGTATGTTTGTGTCTGTGGTGTGGGTACCAATATTCATATAAGGGCTGTTGATGAAATGTTTCCTGTGGTACAAAATAAACAGACAAGAAAAATCCTGACAGCCTGACTATGCAGACTGAAGGCAGACTGAGCCACAGAACCATACAGAGGGACAAAGATGACCTGAAAACGAGAGACAGAACCAACTCCCAAGACCTCTGTATCAACAACATCAATGCACCCAATTAAATCTCCCTCTCCCTTTCAATGCGAGCTCAGAGGATTACTAATGCATTATTCACAAAACAGCCCTCGACTCCATACTCCTTTACCCCACATTTCTTGACATGAGTGCGTCCTCCTCTCCCTTTGATGATAAAAAAACGTAGTTAAAAAAAAAACTGCAGCATACAGAAATAGAGAAGTTCTGAGGCTGAGCTTACTCCTGGGGAAAGACAGGGAGATCATCCCGATGGGAGTCTCTGCTCTCCTCTGAAATCCTCCCTCATCCCAGACTAGTTCAAACTCACCCAGCATTTACATCCTTGATATATGCACTGCTGCGGCTGGATCTGGAAATAGACTCTATATAAAATCTAATAAAATTGTATTTGTATGTTTGCTTCGTAAACAACGGGTGTAGACTAACAGTGAAATGCTTACTTACGGGCCCTTCCCAACAACGCAGAGAGAAAGAAAATAGAGCAATAAAACACATAATAATACAAGTAATAATACACAATGAGTAATGATAATATTGGCTATATACACGGGGTACCAGTACCGAGTCGATGTGCAGGGGTACGAGGTAGTTGAGGTATATATGTACATATAACTAGCAATAAAGTGACAGATAATAAATAGCCCACATCAGATCAGACAGACTTGCCCTGCTTACTGGCTGAATCCATGAGAAGTACTCCACTCCTGTAGGTGCTGTGGCGTTTACTGGTTTTACATGTTACATCCTGGCACTTTGATCATTTGGCGGGGCTTTTTAGACATGTTACATGTTACAGCTGTTGTATTGGCAGGATTAGAATAGCATTTCAGGTTGCTATTGAAAGCCTGTCTAAGGTGTGAAAACAAATGACAATAGTTTCAATACAGTTTTTAGACCAGTCTCTTCACTTGTCAAAGGGTTCCTGTTCTACAACATTTTCCCTGTGTTTCACTCATATGACAGTACACGTGTCATGAGAAACACATCTACTCTTCAACATAGTCTTCATCTTATTTGTCTGCTGATTTAGTTCCTGAGTTAAACTAATCCTGAGTTAAACTAATCCTGAGTGTGTTCTCGGCAGATAGAAGACTTCAATCAGAAAGAAAACCATTAAAGTGTGTAACAGCGTAATAACCACCCCCGGACTCTCACCTCCTACACAGCAGAACTAAACACTGGTGATTCATTAAAAAAACGGACTGCAGCTGTTGTGTCCTGCAGGAGGTCAGATTCCTGTAAAAGAAAAGAGAGAGCTTTTCAAGAGGTGTGAGCATGTGCAACCCTTCCAGTGTGTGTGTGTGTGTTTTAATAGGACACAGTCAGAGGGGCTGCTGACGGCTCCATAAAGGACCCTTTGAATGGCGGGGCAATGGCTAATGCACAGCAGATGTGGAGGAAAGAATATCCTCCCAGGTTGAGTGGCCCTCCACAGCCAGGCGACAGGAGCCCTGTCCAGGGGAGGCAGCCAGACGGCAGGCAGACACTCTGGTTCTCTGGACCCACCGAGTCTGGAGGTCTAGGCTTTATGTAGGCTTTATGCCACGTCTCCTGGCTCTGACGCCAGCGGTGGCTAGGATGGCGCCTCTTGGCCAATTAACATCCTCTCACGGCGTTAGCATGGCCAGGTAACACATGATACGTTCGCCGTCTGAACTGAGCCGCTGACGCGAAGGCGACATGGCCAGGTAAGATCATCTTCTCAGACCATTCACTGAGCCAGGTAACACAGAGGGCCTGTTCTCTCTCACACACTCTTCATCTGTCAATAGGGCCACTTTGGCCAGGTGATCACAGGGGAGACAGGTGATTCAAACACCTCCGACTAGAGTACAATAAACACTGGCTGTACTTTACAACTACCTTCGCTTACTAAAGTACAAACAAACTGAAGTTATTTTAATCCTGTGTTTCCTTTGATCTGCAAAAGCAGTGAAATAGGGGACAAGCAGTGAAATAGGGGACAAGCAGTGAAATAGGGGACAAGCAGTGAAATAGGGGACATGCAGTGAAATAGGGGACAAGCAGTGAAATAGGGGACAAGCAGTGAAATAGGGGACATTAGTAATAATATTACAGGTCTCTGGTAAAATGTTCACTTACAGTTCAAACCTATGAAGGATGAGGGGAGAATGGGCTGGCCATAATTCCAATTTAACACGATACTAAAATATCCTACTCCCAGTGAGGGGAGAGGAGAGGGGGGGCGTTATTGGGCCTTGTCTGTGACCCAAGGTGTTCCGCTTCGCCTGACCGATAATGAAAACAAACAACCAGGAGAGAACTTTCACACCATCAGCCCCTTCCGTGGAATAACCCCCCCCCCCCCCCCGTTCCTCACCACACACACACATATGCATGCACACAATCACACAATCACACATGCACACACGTACAAATACACGCACACATACACAAACTTCTCCTCATGCCCCTCTGTCCCTCCACACAAATGGGACCCAGGGGGAAACAAAGACCCAGGGTGCACCTCACCTCACTGCTGGGCATCACTTTCACTTTGAATTAAAACTTAACACCCAAAATAAATTTGGCCGAGCGGATCGCCACCACACTACCCCCTCATTCCTTCCTCACAGAGAAAGTGGACCCGGCAGGCCAGATGTTTGCCTTAGTGAGGATAAATATCCAAGTGCCAGCTTTCTCTGTAAGGCAATCTGCTCGCTGTGTCGTTTGTCGGATTAACGAGGGTAAGGCAAACATGGGGATTGTGTTCCCGTGGCATTTCCCGCTCTCTCTCTAGCCGCTCTGTGTAAACACCCCAGGCCTCAGCCTCCCTTCACTTCAAGTTTCAAGTTTTATTAGTTGTATGTATGGGACATACATGGTATACAACGTCCAATTAAATGCTTACGTGCAGGTTCCTTCTCGACAAATTAAAAACAATAAGTAATAATAAAAGATAAGAATATGACCATAAAGTAAATGTCTCAGTAGAATACAATAAAAGTTTAACATAAGTATAAGTACAGACGGCCCAATTTAAAGTCCAATGTTAACACGTTTTGGGGAAGGAGGGATTGGGGGGTAATGTGTTTAAATTGTGCAGTATTTAGCAATCATAATAAGAGTCTGCTAGCAGCAGTTGTGACGTGTGTGTCCGTGTAGCAGTGCGGTCGTGTTCTTTGTTGTGTGTCCGTGTAAATAGCCTGTTTTTTGTATTTTTTTGTATTTTTCGTACATATTTCCCTATCACACTTTTCATCCTTCTACAAAATATACTTTCCTGCAACCCGTCTCACTCAATGTGGAACGGATTCTATTATTGACTTACCTTTTATCTAGAATCTCCAGTTGAAACTAGCTAGCCAGCTAACTAGCTAACTAGCTACTTGCTATTAGCCACCGTTAGCGGTTTTCACCCAGATCATCGGATTTTCTGCCGGAATAACTGAATCACTGGACATTAACACTGGATCGCAACTAGCTAGCCGCAACCGAATGGATGTTGCTGTTGGCTAATCACCACTGCCCCCGAAGCAAGCACCAGTTAGTCTTGAAATAGCCTTGAGCCAGGCCCATATCCCGGCTATCTACCTCTCTGTCTACCGGACGGGAGTAGCCAGCTAACTAGCTACTTGCTATTAGCCACCATTAGCGGTTTTTCACCATTGTCCGTGGCCTGCACTACCTACCAGCCAGCTCTAGCCTGGACTATTATCGGCCAGTCTGCACTGTCTGCACAGCGCGTTATCGACCCAGAACATATCGGTTTTTCTGCCGGAATTACTGAATCACTGGACCTTTAACACCGGATCATCGCAACCAGCTAGCTGCAACCAAATGGATGTTGTTGTTGGCTAATCAGCCTTGAGCTAGCCTCGAGCTAGGCCCATCTCCCGGCTATCTACCTCTCTGTCAACTGGACGGGACCTCCTAGTGTTGACACGGAGCCCCGCCGATCCAACACGACTGGTCTGCCGACGATATCGTCTGATGTGGTTTCAACAGGCTTCCTGTTATGACGTCGACCACGAAGATCCATCTGCTAGCCCCGGCCCGCTAGCACACGCAAGCCGTGGCCTATGCTCGCCAGTGCTGTAGCAGCCCCCGAACTACCTCCGAACTCTCCTATTGCTGTTCACCGGACCTTATGATAACTCAGCTATACAGCTGATGCCTGCTGGACTGTTCCTTTATACGGTACCGCATCCTGTTTATGTTTAGCCTCAGCCCAAACTTTGTCGCCATTACCAGCTGTTGTATTAGCTCTCTCGAATAACACCTGTGATTGCTTTATGCCTCTCTCCCATGTCAATATGCCTTGCTTATTGCTGTTTCAGTTATTTCTTATTGTACTATTTCACTGTAGATCCCCCAGCCCAGCTCAACCTGCCTTAGATAGCTCCTTTGTCCCACCCCCCATACACCCGGAGACTGACTCAATCGGTGCCTCCAGTGATGCTATCTCTTTCATCGTTACCCAACGCTTAGGTTTACCTCCACTGTACTCATATCCTTCCATATCCTTGTCTGTACATAATGCCCTGAATCTATTCTACAACGCCCGGAAATCTGCCCCTTTTTTTCTCTGTACCCAACGCACTAGAAGAACAGTACTTAAAGCCTTTAGTCGTATCCTTATTCTACTCCTTCTCTGTTCCTCTGGTGATGTAGAGGTTAACCCAGGCCCTGTAGCCCCCAGTATCACTCCTACTCCCCAGGCGCTATCATTTATTGACTTCTGTAACCGTAAAAGCCTTGGTTTCTTGCACGTTAACATCAGAAGCCTCCTCCCTAAGTTTGAGTTATTCACTGCGTTAGCACACTCCGCCAACCCTGATGTTCTAGCAGTGTCTGAATCCTGGCTTAGGAAGGCCACCAAAAATTCAGAAATGTCCATCCCCAACTACAACATTTTCCATCTCGATAGAACTGCCAAAGGGGGTGGGGTTGCAATCTACTGTAGAGATAGCCTGCAGAGCTCTATCGTACTATCCAGGTCTGTGCCCAAACAGTTTGAGCTTCTACTTCTAAAAATCCACCTTTCCAGAAATAAGTCTCTCACTGTTGCCGCTTGCTACAGACCCCCCTCAGCCCCGAGCTGTGCCCTGGACACCATATGTGAACTGATTGCCCCCCATCTATCCTCAGAGTTCGTACTGCTTGGTGACCTAAACTGGGATATGCTTAACACCCCGGCCAACCTACAATCCAAACTAGATGCCCTAAATCTCACACAAATTATCAACGAACCTAGCAGGTACAACCCTAAATCTGTAAACATGGGCACCCTCATAGATATCATCCTGACAAATGTACCCTCTAAATACACCTCCGCTGTCTTCAACCAGGATCTCAGTGATCACTGCCTTATTGCCTGTGTCCGTGGTCAAACGACCACCCCTCATTTGACATTTTTAGTCATTTAGCAGACGCTCTTATCCAGAGCAACTTACAGGAGCAATTAGGGTTAAGTGCATTGCTCAAGGGCACATATACAGATTTTTCAACTAGTCAGCTCGGGGATTAGAACCAGCGACCTTTCTGTTACTGGCACAACACTCTTAACCACTAAGCTACCTGCTGCTCATCACTGTCAAATGCTCCCTAAAACACTTTAGCGAGCAGGCCTTTCTAATTGACCTGGCCCAGGTATCCTGGATGGATATTGACCTCATTCCGTCAGTAGAGGATGCCTGGTTGTTCTTTAAAAGTGCTTTCCTCTCAATCTTAAATATGCATGCCCCATTCAAAACATTCATAACTAAGAACAGATATAGCCCCTGGTTCTTCTCAGACTTGACTGCCCTTGACCAGCACAAAAACATCCTGTGGTGTACTGCATTAGCATCGAACAGCCCCCGCGATATGCAACTTTTCAGGGAAGTCAGGAACCAATATACACAATCAGTTAGGAAAGCAAAGGCTAGCTTTTTCAAACAGAAATTTGCATCCTGTAGCACTAACTCCAAAAAGTTTTGGGGGACACTGTAAAGTCCATGGAAAATAAGAGCACCTCCTCCCAACTGCCCACTGCACTGAGGCTAGGAAACACTGTCACCACCGATAAATCTACAATAATCAAGAATTTCAACAAGCATTTTGCTACGGCTGGCCATGCTTTCCACCTGGCTACCACTACCCCGGCCACCAGCTCTGCACCCTCCGCTGCAACTTGCCCATGCCCCCCCCCCCCCGCTTCTCCTTCACACAAATTCAGACAGCTGATGTTCTGAAAGAGCTGAAAAATCTGGACCCTTACAAATCAGCTGGGCTAGACAATCTGGACCCTTTCTTTCTAAAATTAGCCGCCGAAATTGTCGCAACCCCTATATGTCACGTTCGTTGTGAAAAGGATCGGACCAAGGTGCAGCGTGGTATGCGTACATAGTCGTTTATTTTAATAAACACCAACAAAATAACAAAATCCAACAGAACGTGAAGTTCAAGAGGCTAAACATCAAACAAGCCAAACAGAAACAAGATCCCACAACTAAGGTAGGCAAAATGGCTGCCTAAGTATGATCCCCAATCAGAGACAACGATAGACAGCTGCCTCTGATTGGGAACCACACCCGGCCAACATAGAAATAGAACATCTAGAATTTCACACCCTGACCAAACCAACTAGAGAAAAACAGGGCTCTCAAGGTCAGGGCGTGACACTATTACTAGCCTGTTCAACCTCTCTTTCGTAACGACTGAGATCCCCAGAGATTGGAAAGCTGCCGCGGTCATCCCCCTCTTCAAAGGGGGTGACACTCTAGATCCCAACTGTTACAGACCTATATCCATCCTGCCCTGCATTTCAAAAGTATTTGAAAGCCAAGTTAACAAACAGATCACTGACCATTTCGAATCCCACCGTACCTTCTCCGCTATGCAATTTCTGAGCTGGTCATGGGTGCACCTCAGCCACGCTCAAGGTCCTAAATGATATTATAAATGCGATCGATAAAAGACAGAACTGCGCAGCCGTCTTCATCGACCTGGCCAAGGCTTTCGACTCTGTCAACCACCGCATTCTTATTGCCTCGCCTGGTTCACCAACTACTTCTCAGATAGAGTTCAATGTGTCAAATAGGAGGGCCTGTTGTCTGGACCTCTGGCCGTCTCTATGGGGGTGCCACAGGGTTAGATTCTCGGGCCGACTCTATTCTCTGTGTATATCAATGATGTCGCTCTTGCTGCTGGTGACGCTCGGATCCACCTCTATGCGGACAACACCATTTCGTATACATCTGGCCCTTCATTGGACACTGTGTTAACAAACCTCCAAACGAGCTTCAACGCCATACAACACTCCTTCCGTAGCCTCCAACTGCTCTTAAACACTAGTAAAACTAAATGCATGCTCTTCAACCGAACGCTGTTTGCACCCGCCCACCCGACTAGAATCACTACTCTCGGCGGGTCTGACCTAGAGTATGTGGATAACTACAAATACCTAGGTGTCTGGTTAGACTGTAAACTCTCCTTCCAGACTCACATTAAGCATCTCCAATCAAAAGTTAGATCTAGAATCGGCTTCCTATTTCGCAACAAAGCCTCCTTCACTCATGCTGCCAAACATGCCCTCATAAAACGGACTATCCTACCAATCCTTGACTTCGGCGATGTCATTTACAAAATAGCCACCAACACTCTACTCAGCAAATTGGATGTAGTCTATCACAGTGCCATCCGTTTTATCACCAAAGCCCCATATACTACCCACCATTGTGACCTGTATGCTCTTGTTGGCTGGCCCTCACTACATATTAGTCGCCAAACCCACTGGCTCCAGGTCATCTATAAATCACTGCTAGGCAAATCCCTGTCTTATCTTAGCTCACTGGTCACCATAGCAACACCCACCCGTAGTCTGCGCTCCAGCAGGTATATCTCACTGGTCATCCCCAAAGCCAACACCTCCTTTGGCCGCCATTCCTTCCAGTTCTCTGCTGCCAATGACTGGAACGAACTGCAAAAATCTCTGAAGCTGGAGACTTATCTCCCTCACTAACTTTAAGCGTCAGTTGTCAGAGCAGCTTACCGATCACTGCACCTGTACACAGCCATTCTGAAATTAGCCCACCCAACTACCTCATCCCCATACTGTTATTTATTTTGCTAATTTGCACCCCAGTATCTCTATTTGCACATCATCTTTTGCACATCTATCATTCCAGTGTTAATATGAAATTGTAACTATTTGCACTATGGCCTATTTATTGCCTTACCTCCATAACTTACTACATTCGCACACACATATTTTCTGTTGTATTTTTGACTTTATGTTTTGTTTACCCCATATGTAACTCTGTGTAGTTGTTTTTATCGCACTGCTTTACTTTATCTTGGCCAGGTCGCAGTTGTAAATGAGAACTTACCTGGTTAAATAAAGGTTAAATAAAAAATAAATAAAAATGAATGTATATGTGTGTGTGTGTGTGTTTATGCCTGTGTGGGTGTGTGCATGAGTGAGTGCATGTGTGCTAAGTTACGGAGGATCAGAGCAGGTGGTCAGTCCAGTTCAAGTGTTCAGCAGTCTTTTGGCATGTAGATAGAAACGGTCTCTGAGCCTGTTGTTATCAGACCTCATGCTCCGATATCGACGGTAAGGGAGACAACAGCTCGTGGCTGGGGTGTGAGAGGTCCTTGATGATGCTGCGGGCCTCCCTCAGGCACCGTTTCGAGTAGATGTCCTGGATGGGTGGGAGCACGGTCCCAGTGATGTACTGGGCTGTCTTCACCCCCCGCTGAAGGGCCTTGCGGTCGTAGACAGAGCATTTCCCGTACCAGGCCGTGATGCAACCGGTCAGGATGCTCTCGATGGTGCAGCAGTAGTATTTAGACAAGACCCGGGGGACATGCCGAATTTCATCAGCCGCCTTAGGATGTAGAGACGCTGTTGCACCCTCTTGACAAGAGTGGTGGAGTTGTTGGTCCATGTCAAGTCCTCGGTGATGTGGACGCAGAGGAACTTAAAACTGCTGACTCTCTCTACTGCAGTCCGGTTGATGTGGATCGGGGCATGTTCCCTCCTCTGCTTCCTGAAGTCAACAATCAACTCCTTTGTTTTGCTGACGTTGACGGAGAGGTTGTTGTCCTGGCACTACAATGCAAGTTAAATTACCTCCTCCCTATAGGCTGACTCGTCATTGTTGGTTATCAGGCCTACAACCATGGTGTCGTCAGCAAACTTGATGATGGGGTTTGTGTTTTGCAAAGCCACACAGTCGTGGGTGAACGACAGAGGGCTGAGGACACACCCCTGGGGGGCCCCTGTGTTAAGAGTCAAACATAGGGATCACTTCCACCTCTGCTACAGCATTCTGTTGCTGCAGAGTTCCCAGCTCCC
This sequence comes from Coregonus lavaretus, assembly GCF_964263955.1. NCBI lineage: Eukaryota > Metazoa > Chordata > Actinopteri > Salmoniformes > Salmonidae > Coregonus > Coregonus lavaretus. The sequence continues at coordinate 15,888,867 of NC_140017.1, forward strand.
CTGCGGCCGTTTGTTTTAGTAGCAGAGCCCTTGGAGGAGTGTTTGGTTGTGTTGCGTGTCCCAACTGTGTGAGTGTTAGATAGTGCTGTTGGTTACACTGTGTGTGTGTGTGAGCAGGACCGCAGCTCGTGAGAGCACAGGGAGTACTGCTAATCCCTCCTTCCCTTCTGTCTCCCCCCAAGGAACTATTTTATGACACTTCAAACTGAAAACACTTGTGGAATTCACTGAGGGCTTTGTCTCAGAGTGCCCTCTCTCTCTCTTTCTCAGGGTATCACTCTGAAATCTCTCTCACACACACACACACACACAAACACACACAGGCTTGACCTAACAAGAGAAATACAGCCCTATCCCTGACACCCTGCAGCTGCAGCTGGACAACAATACTAGCCATGTTTAATACCTTTAAACAGGTCAACATTCACAAGGCCGTAGGGCCAGACGGATTACCAGGACGTGTACTCCGAGCATGCGCTGACCAACTTGCAAGTGTCTTCACTGACATTTTCAACCTGTCCCTGAATGAGTCTGTAATACCAACATGTTTCAAGCAGACCACCATAGTCTCTGTGCCCAAGAATACTAAGGTAACCTGCCTAAATGACTACAGACCTGTAGCACTCACGTCTGTAGCCATGAAGTGCTTTGAAAGGCTGGTCATGGCTCACATCAACACCATTATCCCAGAAACCCTAGACCCACTCCAATTTGCATACCGCCCCAACAGATCTACAGATGATGCAATCTCTATTGCACTCCACACTGCCATTTCCCACCTGGACAAAAGGAACACCTACGTGAGAATGCTATTCATTGACTACAGCTCAGCGTTCAACACCATAGTGCCCTCAAAGCTCATCACTAAGCAAAGGACCTTGGGACTAAACACCTCCCTCTGCAACTGGATCCTGGACTTCCTGACGGGCCGCCCCCAGGTGGTAAGGGTAGGTAACAACACATTTGGCACGCTGATCCTCAACACGGGGGCCCCTCAGGGGTGCACGCTCAGTCCCCTCCAGTACTCCCTGTTCACCGATGACTGCATGGCCGGGCACGACTAACAACCTCTCCCTCAACGTGATCAAGACAAAGGAGATGATTGTGGACTACAGGAAAAGGAGGACCGAGCACGCCCCCGTTCTCATCGATGAGCTTCAAGTTCCTTGGTGTCCACATCACCAACAAACTATCATGGTCCAAACACACCAAGACAGTCGTGAAGAGGGCATGACAACACCCACCCCCCCCCCTCCTCAGGAGACTGAAAAGATTTGGCATGGGTCCTCAGATCCTCAAAATGTTCTATAGCTGCACCATCGAGAGCATCCTGACTGGTTGCATCACTGCCTGGTATGGGAACTGCTCAGCCTCGACCGCAAGGCACTACAGAGGGTAGTGCGTACGGTCCAGTACATCACTGGGGCCAAGCTTCCTGCCATCCTGGACCTCTATACCAGGCGGTGTCAGAGGAAGGCCCTAAAAATTGTCAAAGACTCCAGCCACCCTAGTCATAGACTCTTCTCTCTGCTACCGCACGGCAAGCGGTACCGGAGCGCCAAGTCTAGGTCCAAAAGGCTTCTTAACAGCTTCTACCCCCAAGCCATAAGACTCCTGAACAGCTAATCATGGCTACCCAGACTATTTGCATTGTCCCCCCCCCCCCCCCCCGCCCATCCACCCCCTCTTTTACGTTGCTGCCACTCTCTGTTTATTATCTATGCATAGTCCCTTTAACTCTACCTACATATTACCTCAATTACCTCGACTAACCTGTGCCCCCACACATTGACTCTGTACCGGTGGTCCCCTGTAGCTCAGTTGGTAGAGCATGGCGTTTGCAATGCCAGGGTTGTGGGTTCGTTTCCCACGGGGGGCAAGTATGAAAATGTATGCACTCACTAACTGTAAGTCGCTCTGGATAAGAGCGTCTGCTAAATGACTAAAATGTAAATGTATATAGCCTCGCTACTGTTATTTTACTTAACACTTATTTTTCTTAAAACTGCATTGTTGGTTAAGGGCTTGTAAGTAAGCATTTCACTGTAAGGTCTACCTACACCTGTTGTATTCGGAGCATGTGACATGTAACATTTGATTTGATTTGTTCCCTGTTGGTGCTGAAGGGCCTGGCATGGTGTAATAGAGCTAGAGGCTGGCCCAGTGTGACTGTGGCTCTGGCCTGCAGTCTGGAGCCACTAATAGGTACTTTATGGACACATCCGCCCAGCGGTGTGTAAGCCTTAATGAGGCTCTTCTCTGGCCTGTAAACAAGGCCAGATGCAGAGCAGACCAACTACACAGGAAATGTATTATTACCAGAACAAGGCAAGTCATGCCTCATGCCAACGCAGGATGAAGTGTGACGACAGAGAAAATGAAGACTGAGGTATCGAACTTAGTGATCGAAAGTGCTGCAGCTAGACCTGAAAATTCACCCAACCATCACTTGCAGTCAGAATCATCACCGACCAACCACCTCACTGTTTCCAAAGCCTATATTGGCTGGCAGTTGATTTCAGTTCTACATCGAGCTGGCATGTAATGTTCGACACGCCATAATGGAGAACCATGTTAGTTTTAACATAAAGAATAACTCTCATGCAAGAATCGTTTTTTCTTTAGGTTTGGGGTGGTTGAGCAGTCCTTCATTTGTGGTACAAAAAAGTTACAGTGTGTGTGTGACTTACTCTGGCCTATAGACAGCCAGCTGGTTCCTCTTAGTGCTGAGCAGTCTAATGTACAGTGATCAGCCTAAGTCAACACCCCTTTGGCCAGAGAACAGGCTTAATTGATGATAGGAAAAATTGGAGCCAATATGTCTGAACTGCCTAAAGAACTGTCTCAATAACCCCGTTTATACCTGGTTGTAACTTGCGTCCCTTGTCCTGATCTTGTCCACATTCTGATTATGCCCACAATTTTAGACAGGTGTAGACAATCAAAAGACACATTGTGATCTGATTGTAATCAGATCATCCTGCCCACCTCCGGAGGTAGTCAGACACACATTGTGTAGACAGATCTGGACAGAGAAACCACGCCCTCTAAAATCATTGACAGGTGGCACCATAGACTAACTACATCAATATGTGTCTTACAATAAATATTATTCTGAAAGAATAGCTGTGAAATAATTTGCATAAAGGAAGGGATCAGGAAATCTGGTCACAATGCAGACACAGTGGATGGATAACAGAAACATTTAAAACCTTGTGTAGACACATTTCTGGAAATGTGGGCACAATTAGAATGTAGACTAGATCTGGACAAACGACCCATGTTAGCACCAGGTATAAACGGGGCTATTGAATTATCGGGTTCTCTTTGCCCATGAAACACAGACAGGGGTAAATTGGCAGGGGGAAGAGGTAGTGTGTTGGGCTAAAGCAATGTTTCCCAAACCTCCTCAAGCACTTCTAGCCGTTCCACTTTGATCTACTTCAGTACCACCAACACATCTGATTCAACTGCTCAACTAATCATCAAGCCCTTGATTAGTTGAATCAGATGTGTTGGTACTGAAACAGACCAAATAGGTGAAATGGCTGGGGGTACTTAAGGAGAGGTTTTGGGCTAAAAGATGTAGGCCTACAGTGCCTTGCAAAAGTATTTATCCCGCTTGGCGTTTTTCCTATTTTGTTGCATTACAACCTGTAATTTAAATTGATTTTTATTTGGATTTCATGTCATGGACATACACAAAATAGTCCAAATTGGTGAAGTGAAATTTAAAAAATAACTTATGTATTCACCCCTTTTGCTATGAAGCCCCTAAATAAGATCTGGTGCAACCAATTACCTTCAGAAGTCACATAATTAGTTCAATAAAGTCCATCTGTGTGCAATCTAAGTGTCACATGATCTGTCACATGATCTCAGTATATAAACACACCTGTTCTGAAAGGCCCCAGAGTCTGCAACACCACTAAGCAAGGGGCACCACCAAACAAGAGGCACCATGAAGACCAAGGAGCTCTCCAAACAGGTCAGGGACAAAGTTGTGGAGAAGTACAGATCAGGGTTGGGTTATAAAAAAATATCAGAAACATTGAAAATCCCACGGAGCACCATTAAATCCATTATTAAAAAATGGAAAGAATATGGCACCACAACAAACCTGCCAAGAGAGGGCCGCCCACCAAAACTCACAGACCAGGCAAGGAGGGCATTAATCAGAGAGACAACAAAGAGATCAAAGATAACCTTGAAGGAGCTGCAAAGCTCCACAGCGGAGATTGTAGTATTTGTCCATAGGACCACTTTAACCCGTACACTCCACAGAGCTGGGCTTTACGGAAGAGTGGTCAGAAAAAAGCCATTGCTTAAAGAACAAAATAAGCAACATGTTTGGTGTTCGCCAAAAGGCATGTGGGAGACTCCCCAAACATATGGAAGAAGATACTCTGGTCAGATGAGACTAAAATGGAGCTTTTTGGCCATCAAGGAAAACACTATGTCTGGTGCAAACCCAACACCTCTCATCACCCCGAGAACACCATCCCCACAGTGAAGCATGGTGGTGACAGCATTATGATGTGGGGATGTTTTTCATTGGCAGGGACTGGGAAACTGGTCAGAATTGAAGGAATGATGGATGGTGCTAAATACAGGGAAATTCTTGAGGGAAACCTGTTTCAGTCTTCCAGAGATTTGAGACTGAGTTGGAGGTTCAGCTTCCAGCAGGATAATGACCCTAAGCATACTGCTAAAGCAACACTTGAGTGGTTTAAGGGGAAACATTTAAATGTCTTGAAATGGCCTAGTCAAAGCTCAAACCTCAATCCAATTGAGAATATGTGGTATGACTTAAAGATTGCTGTACACCAGCGGAACCCATCCAACTTGAAGGAGTTGGAGCAGTTTTGCCTTGAAGAATGGGCAAAAATCCCAGTGGCTAGATGTGCCAAGTTTATAGAGACATACCCCAAGAGACTTGCAGCTGTAATTGCTGCAAAAGGTGGCTCTACAAAGTATTGACTTTGGGGGGGGAATAGTTATGCATGCTAAAGTTTTCTGTTTTTTTGTCTAATTTCTTGTTTGTTTCACAATAACACATATTTTGCATCTTCGAAGTGGTAGGCATGTTGTGTAAATCAAACGATACAAACCCCCCAAAAATCAATTTTAATTCCAGGTGGTAAGGCAACAAAATAGGAAAAATGCCAAGGGGGGTGAATATTTTCGCAAGCCACTGAATATAGGGTGTTTACTGCTAATGGTATAGAACAGAGAACATAACACAGAGCATGTCTAGTGGAACAGCCATACTCCACTGGTTGGTTTGATTGGTACAGGGGGGCGACACTCAGCCCCCCCTTCATCCCTCCTTCCTCCCACCTGGGGGTGTGCTTAATTAAGTAGGCCCCCCACCTCCCCAGTCCCCATTCTTCCCTCCCTGTGTTGGGGGGTTGGGGTTGGAGTGATTGGGGGGTTGGTATTGTTTTGGTGGGGGAGGTCGCTCTCATTACACCCCTCTATAAAGCTACCAGCCGCTTCACAATGGGCTTATAGGCCTCCAGGGCTAGTGGGCAAAATCACTCCTGTGTGTGTGTGTGTGTGTGTGTGTGTGTGTGTGTGTGTGTGTGTGTGTGTGTGTGTGTGTGTGTGTGTGTGTGTGTGCCTCATGGGTAGGTCCCAATCAACCAACACACACCTCTGCTATGCTGAACATCACACCACTGCTGAAAACCCTTCAGTACTCCTCAGTTCATTCATCTCAGTCACTCAATCGCAATGCATTGTTCTTTCTGGTTTGTTAGCGATACTGCTGGGTCAGCGTGCCAAGGTAACATCACAAAATATGTCAAAATATATGTACACCTGAGCTCTCAGGTGGTTTTTCAGGTGGTACTGAAAATGCTTTGACTGAAATAATGTTAATTGGAGTCCATAAATATGAAACAGCACTCAGAGTTTAAAAAGTTCAAATCAAAGTGTGGAGTGAATTCAAAGGGAGAGGAACTTGGAAGTTTTAGTCTACCCTGGGGAGAGGAGGAAGGCTGTGCTGGGCTGGCTTTCTAAGAGGAACACACACCCGTGGGGCCAGCCTTTGATGGCTGAGCGTGACATGAGCACATTTTAGGACAGGGTAACAGTGTGACAGCCACACTTGCCAGCCAACAGAGATGCAAGCAGCTCTCATCCTCCTCACCCACCTGGCAATACACACCTGCCAGCCATTTTGAAACGGTGTGTCATGTTGTTTCCTGGGATTAGGAGGTAAGTTAGTGTGACAGACAGGGTTGTTTTCTCGCAGTTGAAAGTAATGGGGACAAACAGAGAGAGGCGTAAAGTGCAGGCAGACATACAAAGCAGGGTAGTGGAGAGAGGCATGCAGGGTGAAGACTCAGACTCACATCCTGTCCTTTACACTTCCCTTCTCCTTTTCAGTGTTTCTATAAAGCAGGTCGTAATGCAGCACGGTTTTGTGTTCTTTGTTGCTGTTGTTGATTTTGTTGTCTTTTGTAGTTCCTGCTCTCTTTATCTCCTCTCAAAAGAGACTATGGTACTGGCGATTAGAGGGGTGCTGCCTAGCAACCGATTCAAAATGGCATCTACAAAAGGGGTGCTCTCTCTCTCAAATGCCTGACCTACATAATCCCAAGCCTCTGATCTATGGTGCAACACAACAACACGATGAAAGGGGCAACATTCTTTTTTAACCCTCAAACAAATGCTTGCCATTGCTAGCCTCCACCCCGAGTCACTGCACCCCGGGTCAAATCAAAGGATGAGGTTAAATCTAAATAGTATAAGCAACACTGAAATTAAATGAACATGCAATGAAATTAAATAAACATGCAATGAAATCAATGTATCTGAGAAGAAGGCAAAGCCGATTATGATCCCAGCGACGCTGTTAGCTTGTTAGCGGCTTCACAGCAAGATAGGCGGAACCTCCCTCTCTTCTCTGACTCATCCACCAGTCCAGAGGCAAGAGAGAAAGGAATGAGAGTTTTTTAGAGTTCTGTCTGATTTATTGATCAAAGACTGTGAAAATAAACATGCAAAAAAGACGAATGGAAAGATGGAAAACTGGGAAATGTAAACTAATTACAATAATGGAGTTGTTTGTCCCGAATTCAACTAAACTGCTATCTGTGGTAAATGTTCCTGTATGCTCTTTGTACTGATCCTTACCGGCTCTAGAGTTAATTTCTCATATTGACATCAAATTTGACTGTTCCATTGGTATGCATGTCTCAAGTGTTGATGATTGGGATGACAGGAATGAGGATCAGAGATGGTGGTTGAGACTGAGGCTTCTTACAACGTGAAGATATTAGGGCTTTCAGATGTGAAAAGGCACATGATATGATACATCACTGGCAAGCCAGAAAAGAACAGAGATGAAGACACTACATTATAATGAGTTATGATTGTTCATACCTATCATGTAGTTGGAAAAACAGCATAATATTTTAAAGACATGGATAGTTTGGGTAACCATCTGTTATAACAGAGATATTAGCTCTGTGTCGCAACAATATCATTCCGGCTTACTAAATAGCTCAAGATTATCTGAAATGTTTCTGAAATTCCAAGGCATTGAAAAAATACAGCAGAAAATGAATGCTCTAAATCTTTGCGTTTTCCTCTGATTTAATTTAATTTACATGGTAAATATTATCCCAATTTTCAGCAATGGCCTTGTCTCTCAAATTCTGCTATTTTTTCAACCCAGGCTAAAGTAAGGTTCTTCTTTCACACTAGTCACTTTATCAGAAGTTTAGGCTTGGATTTTGTTGGAAGTTGTATGTACTGGATATATGAACATGTTAATATTTTTGCATGTGTATTAAATAGTTAAAACTGTGTGTGTGCCATTGTGTGAGTGTGTGTGTGTGTGTGCTGGTTAGTGAATGTGTGTGTGCTGGTAAGAGAGAGCGAGAGAGACGGTGTTGAACTGGCAGACTGGGAGCCCAGTGGGAGGCCAGTAATGAAGGGCCTGAGCTGTGTGAACTCCGTTGCTCTCAGACTGGTGCATTTTCATGGAAAGCATCTCTTTCGGGCCTGCAGGTTTTCAATGCACTCATTTACACATCAAAACGGCCCAGGAAAGGGATAGTACTGAGGGGGAGTGGGGGAGGGCAGAGGAGGGACAGCAGCAGGGTAATGAAGGATGCTTTCTTTTCTTCCCCCCCTGCACCCCCCGAGGGGTAGGCAGCGGTTTAGGGCTAGGAGGGAGGGGCCTCGGTGCTATAACGATCGCCTCTCTAATCAGACGCATGACCAGACAGCCGGATTTCTATTCCCACCGACCGCCCAGACAATCACATAGTCCCTTAACTTTTAATAAACCCACCTTGAAAATAAATCTTATTCACCCAGCCTAAACAGTTCATGTAATACTCCACTGTGTGATAAATCAACCTCCTCCCACACTATAATAAAAAATATATATATATATAACAAACCAGATACAGATCCATATACCATGTTTCTCCATTCTGAGTCAATACACTGTAGCGTTCCAGAGAGAGTAGCTAGAGACATAGACAAGGTAGATACAGTATGTTGAAGTCCCCTCGAATTTTGAACTTTTTCAGATAGGTGCAGAGACAGACAGACACTGAGTCCGTTCTGTCCCACAGACTGCAGTTAAAGAAAGATAAGCCCTCAAGGTTAACCCCCTGAGCCTTCTGGTTGAAAAAAAAGTGCCTTGGCCAAGCAAAATCTTTCGACCAAGACCAAGCTTACTCACTCTTGAAATTGAGCATTTCTGTAAAAAACAAAAAAGTGTGTGGGGATTCTTTCCAGGGTTGTGCTGATTGGCTGGCACCGGTTCTAGAGTGCTGACCTCAGGAGTGTGTGTGTGTGGAGGGCACGTGTTACCAGAGGTGTGTTTTGCTCTATGTATTAATTAGAGTTTGAAGCAGTCGGCACGTCGGATGCTTTTTTACCCAATTCCTCCGATGAATCTTGAATTTTTCGTCGACTGACTCTGTAGCTCAATTGGTAGAGCATGGCGCTTGTAACGCCAGGGTAGTGGGTTCGATCCCCGGGACCACCCATACGTAAAAATGTATGCACACATGACTGTAAGTCGCTTTGGATAAAAGCGTCTGCTAAATGGCATATTATTATCACCTCGTTTGTATTTAAATTCAGCTTTACACTGTTGGCCACAGGTATGGCGCCCCACAAGACACACAGCTCAAACAAACTCTGTTTTAGGTATTCTGGGCCCAGCTCCATACTCCCTTCCCCTCCCTTCCATCTACATAGAAGTTCAGTAGTGTTGTGAGTCTGAACAAGTTTTTCCTCTGGAGAACAGCTAGAAAATACCCAAGCTACTGGCACTAAAATGTTCAATCATTGAACAAGCCCCATTGAGCAAGGTTTATAAACAACAAACGTTTCCAAACGCTCCCTGTTCCTCCAATCACTGCATGTTGTCTTTGGGGATTTGTTTTCTCTGTCCAGCCACACAAATAAATAAAGTAGCTCCATATTTCCTTACTCAGCCCTTAACACACTGCAGTTCCTATCTAATCACAGAAACCACAGGTGGGACTGGCTTTCTTTGCTGTTTTTTAGGGCAAGTGTTTCACCTCACTGGGTCATGTCACCGAGCGTAAACCAGAGAGGAAGCCAGCAGCTCGTTCAACCGTACGTGAACAGATGCATGTGGCTTTAACTCCAGTCCCTGCGACATGCTCCAAATAAAACACACACTCACTTTTAATAGTTAAATGTGGTTGGCGATGTCAAGACTTCAGCTCTCTCTGCCAAGCAATGGACAATGTCTACAATGTCCATGCAAGGAAAACACAGAGGTTAACCCCCATCTCCCTCTCCCTCCTTACATATGCACACACACACACACACACACACACTATAATACAATACAATATACACTACTCTGTTCTACAAAGATTGTGTTAAGTAAATTCCTTTAGTTTTGACCTGCCACAATCTTCTGAATTTGAATGCAGTTGTTAAGTTTTTATAATCTTGAAGTTGATGGTATCTAACCCCAAAACAACACAACCATCTATAAAACTTGACAAAATCTAAACGTTAAAGTGAGCAGCAGTCTGATGATGTAATGACACCACACATCGTTCATTGGCATCACCCCATATGTTGCCTGACACAGAACACAATTACACAGACATAATAAACAATTACATTTACTGTCAAACACCATACATCCCAGCAAGCCTGCTGTGAAACAAATGGTCTCTTATATTCGTGTGTGTTTATAATTGACATTGACACCCTAATTGCAGCCTACTGAACAGTTGCTGCATACATATGGCTTTAATGTCCCAAATTCAAACTGAGACAAAACCATGCAACCAATGACCAATATGGAGGATATAGTATGACATTTGTGAAACATTTTGGTCAAATACAAATCTTCAATTAATTTCCTCCCAATTTAGATCTAAAGCGTTGGACTAGTGCTGAGATCTTGTTGGCCTACTTCAAATTCGTCCTCCTGGATCAAAGTGCCATGTATTTGCATGGGGATCAAACAGAGCTGAGGAGAGGGAGAGGGCACAATAGTGGATTAGCACACCCATTAATTAAATATATTTCTCTGTGAACAGCTCCCGCATTTTAAAGGGATACTTCAGGATTTTGGCAATGAAGCCCTATGTCTACTTCCCCAGAGTCAGATGAACTCTTGGATAGGCCTACCATTTGTATGTCTCTGCCTGCAGTTTGAAGGCAGATGCTAACAAGCGTTAGCACAATTGCTAACAAGCGTTAGCGCAATGGCTGGACGTCTATGGTAACTGCTAGCATGCTAGTAGATACCATAGACTTCCAGTCATTGCGCTAACGCTAGTTAGCATTGGATCACGTAACTGCCTCAAACTTCCTTCATACTGGATGCCGAGACATAATGTTATCTATGAGTTCATCTGACTCTAGGGAAGTAGATAAAGGGCTTCATTGCAAAAATCCCGAAGTATCTTTAAAGATGATGACCCGAACATTGAGACTACTTACCACAGATTGTCACTCTATTCATCTCCGATTCTCTTTGAGGAATAGTGTGTCGATGTTGCTTCCAGGATGTAGCCTACAGTATATGCAGCCTACGCAGTGGAACATTTGGCGCGCGATTCTCACTGTAGAAAATTGGGCCAAGGCAAGAGAGGATATTAAGGACCAAATGGTCGACCGGAAAATAAATAACAAATGTTGGCCTTATTCTCCTGTGATCAATGTATTCAAAGGGGTTACGACATTGGAGTGAGAAGAGATGGGCGTATTAGGCTACAAAAGCTGGGAATATAAACTGTTGTATTTATCCTTATATTGTATTGAGAAAAATGCTCCAAAGGATTACAGTTGATTTTTGCATGTTGGCATTACCATAGAAATCAGGCCACCTTTTCATTTGCAAAAGAGAATGAACCCTCCTACAGTCTACTTCACCCAATCTAGCACATCTGATTTATTCTGGTCTTCCTGGGATAATGAAATGAATGAATCATGAATATCTATAGCCATAGATAATCTAACAAAGTTCTCATTTTGTGAGAAATGTTTTTATTTATTTATTATAGAGCCAAATTATTATCAAAGAGAACGTAAGATGCAACATTTTTTGCAATGCATTTTCCTCTCAAGTCTCCACTAAATATAATTTCCTCAATCAATATAATGAAGCTAAGCCATATTGAAAAATGTATAGGATTCACGCTCAACTTAATAATAGTAAATAAACCATGACCAAAAACATACAAACGGCAGTTTGAAAATGTATACCATATTTTATTATTCTTAAGAACTTGATAAGAGGCACTTTATTTTCCTTGATTCTCAAGAGTTTACTCTTTAGCCTAATTGATGCATGTTCACTCCAATCAAACTTGGGAGAAACCAAAGTAAACTTAAATTAAATATATATACAATAAATAGGCTGTTTAACATTTAAACATATTTATGAAGTTATTTATACCCAGTTCAGGGGAGAACAATGCCTCTCCTTTAAAATGTCCATGCAAGTCCTTTTCTGCATTGCAGTTGAGCATCTCTATGTAATACAGTCCACACATCTTGTGTGTCTATAAAGAGCAATACTGAACATTTCCCTTTATGCATCAACTCGGGCTCCGGAGTGGCGCAGCGGTCTAAGGCACTTCATCTCAGTGCTTGAGGCGTCACTACAGACCCCCTGGTTCGATTCCGGGCTGTATCACAACCGGCCGTGATTGGGAGTCCCATAGGACAGCGCACAATTGGCCCAGCATCGTCCAGGTTTGGCCGGTGTAGGCTGTCATTGTAAATAAGAATTTGTTCTTAACTGACTTGCCTGGTTAAATTATTTATTTTATTTTTTTATACTGAAATAAGGAAAGCTGTTTCTGCTTCCATACTGTAGTGTGTGCTTCCTCCAAATGCACAGAAAAGCAGCAATTGACAGTTGAATTATAACTTCTCTCCTTCCTCTCAATCTTCTTCCATATACTACAATGTCACCCAAGTAGCTCCATACGTTTAGACAGAGCATTGAATGAACTGCATACTGGTAATATACTGTCTGTCAGTGTCAGACATGAGTGGGGCTGTCTGAGTAAGGGTCTGTCTTGGCCATGTGGAGCACCACGGCAGGGGCTTTGTAATGACAGTGTGTGCTGCTGCAGCTCACGCTGCCACAGGGCTTCCTGCTAGTCCTGTCTGATGCCAGCTTCCTGCTGCACAGGCCCTGCCAGGTCTGCAGGGTTTTGGAGCTCCACACCCACACACCACTGGTGATGCCCACCACCAGAGACATGAAGATCTTAAGCATGAACACCGCCACGGTGGGCACCGACGCATCCAGGGAGCAGTCCTCGTTCCGGCGCCTGGGGAACGACCCGCACTTGCCCTCCAGCCCCCTGAACTTCCAGTAGTCCATGTTGAGCCTCTCGTAGAAGTAGCAGATGATGACACAGGTGGCGGGCACCGTGTACAGGATGGAGTAGATGCCGATCTTCACCATGAGCTTCTCCAGCTTCTCTGTGTTGGTGCCTTCGGTTTTCATCACCTTGCGGATGTGGAATAGAGCCACAAAGCCGGTGAGGACGAAGGACGTGCCAATGACCAGGTAGCAGGAGAGAGGGATGAGCACAAAGCCGGTGAGCGCGCCAGAGTCCATGCTGCCCACGTAGCACAGACCCGTCAGCTCATCCCCTGCTACCTTCCTCATGGTGAGGATGACGATGGTCTTCAAGGCCGGGATGCCCCAGGCGGCCATGTGGAAGTAGTTGCTGTGGGCCTCGATGGCCTCGTGGCCCCACTTCTTGCCAGCAGCCAGGAACCAGGTGAGGGTGAGGATGACCCACCAGATGGACGAGGCCATACCGAAGTAGTAGAGGATGAGGAAGACGATGGTGCAGCCTGTGGACTCCAGCCCCTCCTGGATGATGTAGAGCTCGCCATTCTCCCGGTCGCAGGCGATGTTCTCTGCCCCGGCCACCGAGCGGATGATGAAGGCCACAGAGTAGATGTTGTAGCACATGGAGAGGAAGATGATGGGCCGCTCGGGGTACTGGAAGCGGTGGGGGTCCAGGAGGAAGGTGAGAACGGTGAAGGCCGTGGAGACAAAACAGAGCGTTGACCACACTGTCATCCAGATGAAGGCAAAGTCCTTGTCCCGTCTGGACCAGAACACGTCCACTGCCGAGGAGCAGCGGGGGGCACACGACTGGCTCTTCTCCACGTACTGGAACTTCTCTGGGTTCTCGCAGGACCCCAGACTGCCCGTGGAGCGCCCGTTACCACTACCCGGTTGCCTTGGCCGAGGGGGAACAGGAAGCATGCCCTCTCCCTTCTTGATCTCCGTCTTGGTGTCGTTCTCTGGAGCCTCCATGCACAGCGCGTTGGGGTCATTCCTGGTCGGGAGCTTGGAGCAATCCAATGAGTCAGGCCATGCGTAGTTGAACTTCTCCATAATGGGAGAGCACTTCTGCCTGGCCTGCTCACACATGGGTCTGCAGGCTGGGATGGAGGTAGACACTTTATCAGTGCACATGGGGGCGTAGAGGGAGCAGAGGAAGAAACGAAGGTGCACATCACAGCCGTACTCCACTAGAGGTGCAAACTCATTCAGCTTGATGGCAGCCTCCTTTTGGTTGTCATGGTCCATAAAATTGGGCATTCTGGTCATGTTGTAGCCAATGCCCTGGCACATGGGGATTCCTATAGGTTCGCATTTGGCTGGTCTGCCTCGTTCCAGGTCGTAGGTTCCTAGCTCAACACTGTAGCCAGCAACCACCAGCTGACACCAGAGAGAAATCAGTATCTTCAAAGGAGACCCCTCCATGCTTATTTTCAGTCATATGTTTAGTGTAAGAACACGTTGTATTTGTTCAGACCAAATGTAAATTCAAGAGGATATTTCCATATTATTTTACCATTGTAAGTACAGACCCAAAAATAAGCGTTATAAATCCGTTGTTACAAATGCATTTCCTGCTGCTACACAACGCAAATGCAGTAGGTTAACATTAGTCTATGATATATTTTTTAAATAAAGCTTCCACGGAATTAGGGAAGACTCCGAGCCAATTCGAGCACGGCAGAGTTCAATCTAGAAAATGAAGTTCGCATTGAAATGAGAAAATAACGTCGGTGAGCTCAAATAACGTTCATTACAGAAAGTGTACTCCTTATCCTTGAATAAAAACTGTTTAAAGTTGAATCCATGCAGCTGTTTGCAGCAGTAGATATATTTCACTCCACCTCGGACAACCACTCTCCATCCATCGTTTGAGAACACTGAACTTTCTCTTCTATCTGCGGCTCTTACCCAATGCGAGGGTGGGCACTCTCATGACGCGACGCTTCCATCTCGCACCGCCCACCACTGACCTGAGAAGCGTCTTTAAGCGCACGCCTATATTAATTCCACATTTCTTTATTTGGACATTTGAAAGTGGTGAGTGAGGTTTGGATATACTTGAATCTTATAATTTAACCGAGTGATCATGATCCTTAGGCTACTGTTTTCTTTTTACAATAGGCTATGTCCCATTCTGTCCAAATAGTCATCTTATGCTAGGCTACAAATCTTCTGCTTCTGCAATGGTTTAAGTGAGTAGTGAAATGGTCACTATTCATCATACAGTTTCACAATGTATATTATTATCTTTGGTATCACTAACATGGCACATGTTATGGGGCCAGTGTTTGTGTCTAGGTAAAATACTATTGTTACCATCTAGTGGCTGAATGGTAGGCTACAATTGCCCCCCCTTGACATCTCAAATAAGTGTTTGATATTTTAATTCACTGTGATATAGCTGACTCTACTCATGCACAACATCCCATTGATGAGGCTATCTTGGGAAAGGCCAAAGAGAGACCAGAATAGATCAAAGAGACAGTATGATCCAACAGCTTATAATATGACAGTGACACACAGCATAATACATCACAGACTTGGTAATAATATTAGACATGTTCATAAACTAGGTGCACATTAGGCCCATGAACTAGGTGCACCTCCGACACATGATGCTAAATATGAGATGTTTGAGCTTTCAAGGGTAAATGAAATATATGTATAAAATGCATCAAATATTGAAATAGGCAGCTTCCCCAACACGAGTTTATGAAAAGGTTTCATGAAATCAGTCAGAAATATCTGAAAGAGATCTCACCAAGGAGTAATTTCAGATGTGAATTAATGTATTTTCATTGTTGGTCCATTGCAGCAGTGCTTATTCTGCATCAAAGGGAGAGAGAGAGAAAAAAAGGAAAGCTTTTACTATTTTTCTTTATTTTCTGACAAATGGTGGTGAAGGTAGGCAATAAAACCACGTAACCCCTGGTGTTATAATGTGGCGCTGTATGAGATTTGACAGTTGGTAAAATATGCTGTCACCTTGCCTTCAATTTCAAATTGGGGCTTGATACTCATCTAGCCAGAGTGGAAGTGCATTCCAGACACAGAGATGTTATCTTGCTCCACGTCAGAATTATGCTTTTGGTAAATCTAGTATGATACTTCACAGTTCTCTAACGTAATTGAAAGAGCTAGCTTATGCTTAGCTTCTAAAAGGCCCAGGTTTCAAAGCCATGAGGCAAAGTGAGAGGGCCTAAGAGTAAAAAAGGCTTAACAAAAATATACTTATCTAGATATAGCTTCTGAAAGTGTAAAGCTCACACCGTGGAACAGTTGTGAGTCCATTTGAAATACTAGGTACCCATTACAAAGGCACAGTGATTGGAATTACCTATCAGGAAGGGAGACATGAGAGAGGTGGTTAACCCGAGAATTGATTTCCCACTTCTTGGAAGAAAGTACAAATGTTGATGTTAATTCAAATCCCTCATACACACACACACGCACGAACACACACACACGCACGCGCGCATGCACGCACGCACACGCACACACACACAAACACACTCCCCCTTTTCCAACACTGCAATATAACACAGCTTGCCATTGCCAGGTTTTTGTACAGTATGTCTTTATAATAAATGGCCTTCAAACAAACCAGCCATCTTGTGTTACATACAGTAATCAGACGATCCAACGTGTGGGCCTTGTAATTATTACTCCTCTTACTTATTGGTTATCATATATCAGACACCAAGCCATAAACACACTGTGGAGAACAATGGGAGAGCTTGCCACAGCTTGGGTTGACATCGCTCTCCCAGAGACGCTGGCTGTCTGAGGTCGTTATGGGTGTAATAAGAGACACCTCTCACTTAAAGCACTACATCTGGACGGCCATACTGCTTTTGACAGGGAGCACAATGGCATATTGTTGGAGGTCGGATCATGCAATTAACTCTTTGTTCATTCAGTCCCAATCCTCTACTGCTCTGATACTCTGAGCTTAGCTAAGTCTCACCGTATAGAATGAGGGGCAATCCCTTGTAGGTGTGGGTGGGGTAGAGTGTTCACTGAATGTTTGGGCACGGCTCTCAGGTAGTTTCAGAACCATTTCAGTAGCAGGAAATATGTTGCCTAATTTACTGCAGTGGGTGAGTGCAAAAGTGACGAACCCTCTGTTATGATCTACTGCACTACTGCACTATTAATATTCTGAACTCTCATGAACTACAGTATTGGACCATTATTGTCCTGCTATTCTGTAACTGGTTAAGAGAATTGAAAGGAACAAATTCTTTCATCATCACAACCCATCTGTGTTCTCCATCTCTCAGTGATGTGGAAAGATAATGTTCTTTACAGCTCTGGTGGTGGCAAGTAGACAAAATGAGTGAATGGCTGCCTATTCCTTGTCCACTCCTCTCCTCTCTCTCCATCAGCGGGAGGGAACACAGGTACTTAACGAGGTAGGCAAAACCCAGCACTTTTCCAAATCAATGGACCCAGGCAGCACAGACAGGCTCCTCAGAAGTATGGATAGAATGTGAGGTGCCAAGCAAAGCAAATATTTTTGAAGGATTTCAAAAATAAACGGGGGTCTCAGTTCTATATGAAGGATTCATTAAAAAGGTCCAAACAAAAGCATCCAACCAAACTATGTCAAGATACGTGCGATATCATGTACTGTAGAGAAAACTGAAGGAGATTTAATATAATCTCTCTACAAACAGGGATTCTAATCCACAACCCCTGACTCTCATCTATCCTTTAACCATGTCCAAAGTGAAAGGAAGAGACAGAATGTGTGTGTGTTTGTGTGTGTGTTCGCAGAGTTATGCAATTCCTGTCTAATTGTGTGTCCATGCATTAATTTGTGTGTGTTTGCATGTGTGCGTGTAGTCTGTGACAGATATATATAATAAGGAGAGGTAGGAAAGGGAAGCCTGATGTTGAATAGCTCAATCTGTGAGAGTTAACCTTTTCCCCTTTGTTTTTAAAAGCTGAACTTTCTGGGCATACACACGTCTTCTTTCACTGGTCCTGGGGGAGCAATGCAATGAAAAGCAATACTACTGTGTGGTCGCAGGCCTAGTGAAGGGGGAAGGGGGGTGTTTTGAGTGATTGGACGGTTGTAAGGCGATAAAGTGGGGTCAGAAAGGCTTTGGAAGAGTGTAAAGATAACTCTTCGAAGGGGGCCATACAAATTATATCAGGTAGTTTGTTGTTGCAACTCGCGAACTTGGATTATTCACATTTCTGTGGACGGGTAACAGAAAAACAATTCCTGTTTGCCAAGGTCATATAACTGGAGAATATGTTATATTCTGCTTTCCCGGAATAGGAATTCTCAGCAGGCATTCTCCGTTATAGTGAATGCTAGGCTTGGTTAGATTTCACTATGGGTCAGAGTGCAGGAGTAAACTACTCCAGTGTTAAGGCTGAGGTGGAAGGACTAAATTTGGACTGGAAGGAAATGGAGCCAAGAAGGTCAGGTGTAGCTATTAAAGTAATAAGCAATATTCCTAAATCAATGTAAAACTAGCATTTGCCATCTCTCTTCACAAGACCTGTCACGCACTGCTTGAAAACCCCCAGACATAGTAAAAACAATACATCTTGAATGAACTTCTAGTTTCTAACATCTCTTCTAAATACCTTTCTCTCCTTTGTATTTTACAATGAACCTGAGTTTTAGAGAAAATTAGTAAAACGTACAAGAGTGTACAAAACATTAGGAATGACTTCCTAATATTGAGTTGCACCCCATTTTTGCCCTCAGAACAGCCTCAATTCGATGGGGCATGGACTCTACAAGGTGTCGAAAGCGTTCCACAGGGACGCTGGCCCAAGTTGACTCCAATGCTTCCCACAGTTGTGTCAAGTTGGCTGGATGTCCTTTGGGTGGTGGATCATTCTTGATACACTGGGAAACTGTTGAGGCTCAAAAAACCAGCAGCATTGCAGCTCTTGACACACTCAAACCGGTGCACCTGGCACCTACTACCATACCCTGTTCAAAGGCACTTAAATATCTTGCCCATTCACCCTCTGCCCATTCAATCCATGTCTCAATTGTCTCAAGGCTTAACAATTATTTAACCTGTCTCCTCCCCTTCATCTACACTGATTGAAGTGGATTTAACAGGTGACATCAATAAGGGATCATAGCTTTCACCTAGATTCACCTGGTCAGTCTGTCATGGAATGAGCAGATGTTCCTAGTATTCTGTACACTCAGTGTACGCACAGAGTGGCATGAAGCGGTAAGTAAGTTCTTTCCTTATCTTGTCGCTAACAAAATGAAGGCTATGTTTCTTCGCCCTCCCAGTCTCGCTGTGCCCCAGTCACCTCTGAGGAGCTGCAATCATCAGAGAGCCTGTTCTATCCCACACTCTCTCTCACACTATTCTCTTAAATCACTGTCACGTCAAGGCTGTGAATAGCGGACCAATAAGCTCAATTAACCCCTAAATACTCTGAATCCGTGCCCTTCTGGCCAACCGTCATCACCTTCCCGGGGTGGCTTCTCGGGTCTCAGCACATAAGAGAGCACCGCCAGCCCCCCTACCCTAGCCACAACTCCCCTGCCCCCTCCCCCATGTCACACACACAGCCCACCTATTTATACATCCCAACCTGGCAGCGTACATGGGAAAACAAGACCACTCTACTATATGTGTATGTCCAGTACTCCTTCTTCAGTCATCACTTTGATGTCTAGGGAGATAAAGGGACATCAGATGACTTCAATTATATCTGAGGATTTCTATATAGTGAAAGGTTGACTGACAGGCCAACAAGCCAATCATGTGGCGATTGAATGACATAATTTGCCCCCACTCCCATCCTATTGGTGTAAAAGTCTGGAGGACTAGGCCATGGCAATCAATGCAATCAGAGTGTTCTCACAGATCCTGTGAATATCCTCAGTCTCCCTTACAGAAGAGGTACAAAAGCATAGAGATAGATACTGTATCAGTGTAACCAACAGTGTAATCTCTCATGGTTGTTGACGCCTGTGGCCTAGCACCATCTCCAGCTGGAGGAAAAGTGCAACAGTGAGGCAAGGGGGTAAAGGGGTAGAGGGCAGAGGGAGAGATCGGCTGGAGGACAAGCAGTGGGTGGGACGGCATCTATCTTTGGACCCCCTTCTCAGACCCCCTCTCACTCCTGCCCCCTAAAGATTACCAGCAAGTTTGACAGGCCAAACAAGTCCTATTAATAAACTGTGTGTGTGTGTTTGTATGCACACACATGTGTGTGAGGTGGAGGTTTGCATGTACATGTGCATGAGGAAGGGCTTGGTTACAGAGTCAAATGACATAGAGACCCATGTATTGTGCTAACGTGTTTCTATACTGGACTACGCTATCAATGGGGATAGGGGGCACCTGCCACCAACATCTCCCAGAGAGGAAAGTGGGCTGTTTCTATCCATATCTTAAACCTTCTTAATTATTTGAGTATCAACTATCATATTACAGAGTAACAACAGTAAGAGGATCACCATGCATATGTGTGCATGTCTGAATGACACATGAGCAGCATATATTATTTTAATGAATATATACAGTGCCTTCAGAAAGTATTCAGAAAGTTATTCATACCCCTTGACTTATTCCACATCTTGTTGTGTTACAGCCTGAATTCAAAATGGATGAAATAGTTTTTTTCTCTCTCACCTGTCTACACATAATACCCCATAATGACAAAGTGAAAACATGTTTTTAGAAAATGAAATAATGAAATACAGAAATATCTCATTTACATAAGTATTCAAACCCCTGAATCACCTTTGGCCGCGATTACTGTGTTGTATTGTGTAGAATTATTTTGCAATATTACTTTAGTGTATTGTTGCAAACAGGATGCATGTTTTGGAATTCTGTACAGGCTCGCTTCTTTTTACTCTGTCAATTAGGTTAGTATTGTGGAGTAACTACAATGTTGTTGATCCATCCTCAGTTTTCTCCTATCACAGCTGTTAAACTCATGTTTTAAAGTCCCCATTGGCCTCATGGTGAAATCCCTGAGCGGTTTCCTTCCTCTCCGGCAACTGAGTTAGGAAACACGCCTGTATCTTTGTAGTGACTGGGCGTATTGATACACCATCCAAAGTGTAATTAATAACTTCAACATGCTCAAAAAGATTTTCAATGTCTGTTTTTTTTATTGTTTTACCAATAGGTGCCCTTCTTTGCGAGGCATTGGAAAACCTCCCTGGTCTTTGTGGTTGAATCTGTGTTTGATATTCACTGCTTAACTAAGGGACCTTACAGATAATTGTATGTGTGGGGTACAGAGATGAGGTAGTCATTCAAAAATCATGTTAAACAATATTATTGCACACGGAGTGAGTCCATGCAACTTATTATGTGACTTGTTAAGGAAATTGTTACTCCTGAACTTATTTAGGCTTGCCATAACAAAGGGGTTGAATACTTACTGACTCAAGACATTTCAGCTTTTTATTTTTCATTTGTAACAATTTCGAAAAACATAATTCCACTTTGACATTATGAGGTGTTGGCTAGTGACAAAAATTCAGGCTGTAACACAACAAAATGTGGAAAAATCAAGGGGTGTGAATACTTTCTGAAGGCACTGTAGTATAATATAGAATCTGTTTAGTTGGGTCTGTTTGTCATATGTCACACCGGACTGAAGGGCTCTCCCAATCTTAGTATAAAAGGCAACCATTTTGTATTGTCCAAACCTCCAGAACCACTGCATTCATCCTCCATTCGTTTCCCCTGCCATAATCAACACGTGTCTGCCACGAGGCACTGGTTGTGAGGTGTAAGGCTATACCTGGGCTTACTCCGGACAGCTAATAGGCTCATCCATCATGGAGAAATGAGACAGGCTCCCCATCTCTCCTCTCCACCACTAGTCCTCTCCATCTCAAATCCGCCAGCCACTAGTCCTACTGCAGCCAACTAGTGTGCCCAAAAGTACGTGCTTCAGGGGAATTTATTTGGAAGTTCTGTTACCAGACCAGGGTGTCTTTCTTTCTTTCTTTCTTTCTTATTTTGAGTGAACAAGGGGGCCTTCATACTGAACATAATTTATCCAGTGTCTCATTTCGGGGGGACTACAGAAATTACAGTAAACGGAGGGAGAAAAAAGGTCACTGTGGTTTTGAAACCTCCAAACCTCAAGCCTCCCTGAGTGCTGTATGCACGAAGCAGAGGCGGGCTGAGGTTAGAGGGTCTTGAGGGCTCCTATTCATTTCTTGCACCGCTTCGTCGTGGATGAAAACATAAATCAATCAGTGGGCCATTATGGGAACGTCTTGTTGTTACACATTGTTCCCCTGCGTGATAATTTGTTGGCGGTGGAATTGGAACATTTTATTTGCATCGATTGAGGTGGTGACAGCTTGCTGTGAGATTATACAGGGTTTTTGTATTGTAAATCCTATTTGCACTGTCAGTAGCCATGAATATGCTGGACTTGAAAAATGTATCTCCTCTTCTACATATGTTGAGCTGTAAGCAAAATACAAATTGGATTGTGAGCAAAATACACATTTCTGTTGTCTGCAAGGGCATGGACATGGGTCAGAACATTTTCACTTTAGTGAGGGACACAACGTGATTATGCTGGGATAAAAACACTCAGATTTATTACAATTTTCCAAGCAGTTTGTGTGAACCTCTCATGACTCAAAGAACTGTGGTACAGTACATGCTTCCATTTTGATGTATCCAGACCAGAGGACCTAGATGAACATGATAATGCCAGTCTTCAGTTTTTCATGCTTCCACTAGTCTCTTTGACAAAGTGTTTAATCTCTTTGAGTACACACACATCCCACACACGCTCGGCAGACACATGCATGTACACACACGCACGCCGAGTGCACGCACAGTCGCACACACACACACACACACGTAGACAGGAGATGTATAACCCTCACACACTAATTCTGACGAGGAAAAAGACCCCTTTGATTTGGTCCCAAGTGCTGTACCCAGAACTCTGCATGTTTTCCTTAAAGCAGGAAAATCAGAAAAAGCCCAGGTTCCTAAATTACTGTCACTCAAAGGGCTCCTTTCTCTCCCGCTTCCACCTCCACTCCCCAGCCCCCAGACTCAGAGTCTCTCCCTCTTCCACCGCCAGCAATGGGGTCTTTCTCTTGTTCCTGGTGCTGGCGCTGTTATATAAACACACAACCTCCCTCATACAAAGGCTCAATTCTTCTCCTTAATGTTTAAAAATGGATACAAAGAGAAACTTGTATGATACTTTTTGGCATATGGTGGTGGGGGCAAAGTCAGACAGGGTTATGCCTTGTTCTTAAAAAGTGTCAAAAAGTTTGGAGCAGAAGAAGTTTGTGTTTTACTCAAGAACAGGCCTATGCCATCTGAACAGAATCTGAGTGGCAGTTTGTGTTTCAACGTGCCTAGATATTTCAGGTTCAGCAAACTCTCTGCATCTCAGAGTCATATTCTTTGATTTGTGTTGACAGGGAATGCTAGATAGCGCTGCTACATCTAGTTTGGGTGACATGGAGGGAGGGAAACTTGGAGAAAACAAAAAGCAACTACAAAAACACAAAGATGAACTCTCCTGATGGGCAATCTGACAGTCTATATTAATGTCTTCATCTTTGATGCTCTGATATTTACCATGGTCCGATTTTGATTTGTAGTATCGTAACGTTACCCAAAATACAGTATAGTATAATGGAGAGAATGCAGCCCAACCCAGGAGTTGGAACATGCCTGAGATGGCACTGATATCCCTCCTGCTATCTGATCATCTGCTGATAGCTTGTGGATCACTTTACTGGCGCTTTGCCTGCGAGCATTACCATAGAGCAACCACAGGCCTCCTCAGAGAGAGCTAGCAGAGAGCTAGCATCAACCTTGGCTGCAGAGGTTAAGCGTAGGGCCAGGAGTTTTTCCAGACCACCTGACCTCACCAGGAAAGACTCCTAAATGTAGCCGAATACAAGCTGCTACTGCTTGAGCCCTAAAAACCAACCAAAAACAGGATGAGCTTAGATTAAAGATGGGCTGACACGAAAAGAGGGTTAAAAGGATAATAACAAAAGGAAAGTGAAATAAAAGTGGTATAAAATAACTGCAGATGAGAGGTGGAACAACAATAACCTCTAGGTTTAATGTGAGACTAAATCAGTTAATTCTCTGAAGAGGAACAATCCCTTGTTGACACACCACAACTTATATCACTACCTTTGCAAATATCCCAAATGAATCTCTCCCAATATTCCTAATGTGGAACAATACACAGCGGTAACTGACGACTTGTGTGTTCGTTCCAAAGTATGGACACCTATGATTGGCAGCACACCCCCACCATTAATAAGTGGTTCATTCTTCTAGGTGTGAGAGTATAAGGCACACATTCAGTGGGAGCCAACGGACACAGGGTATTTCAGTTGCATGGGGACATATAAAATCTACTTTCGACTGTTTCTTTTGTCACAAAGCCTGCTGGATGCTTTCGTCTAGTCGCACATCATCCTTGTCCTTCAACCCTGCTCCTGGAAAAAATACACCTCAAGTTTAATATGTGTACCTGAATCTCTTTCCTCTGACTTGTTCCAGCTAGTGTTTGTATAACTGATTATTGAAACCTCCACATCAAACCCACCTCCAAACGAACTATTGACAACCACAGTTACGATCCCCATACATACAGGATTGCCACACAGACATCGCTATACAGAAAGCCTTTATTCAAGAATGTAATTCCCTATGGCTAGTTATGCTGTAGTCCTCTTATCTGCAGGACACCATATATACATCAATCTCTAATGCTTATAGAAAATGCAGCACCCCTCATTCCTTTCACACACACACACTAACACACACACACACACACACACACACACACACACACACACACACACACACACACACACACACACACACACACACATACACACACACACACACACACACACACACACACACACACAGAGAGAGAGAGAGAGAGACACAGACACACACACAATGAGAGGAAACTGCTGCTCCGGCACAGAGGGCCCACAACGTGGCCTCGCCTGTTCCTAAAACATATCCATCATAAGCCATTGTAATTCAGAGGTGTCTTAATTTGGAAAGACCCTTGAGCAGTGACCCCTCATGTTGAACGCGTCGAGGTCTGTTAGTAGCTATGTAACTAACCGGTCAGAGAACAGAACAGGGCTTTTTAAGCCTTGTGTGTGCGGCGAGGGAGGTCTAGCGTGAAGCATGTAAGAGAGTTCCTCAGACCCTCATCCCCTCCTCCCATACACACCACCATAGGTGGGTAGGGAAAATAGAGCACCCCTATAACATACTGTACAACACAGGAAGCAGATCTCAGAGATAACAGTGGGCTGAAAGGCTGCAGTTTCAGGTTTCCTTGGCAGACAAACCTCATAGCATTGCATATCATGGTCTGGTTTTCTACACACATACAATACAGTAGACCTACAGTATACAAAGAGAGTCTGGATACATGACAGAGGAAGGGAAGCAAGACTTGCTCACATCCTGTTACTGTGATTCCCCAGAGGTTCCGGTAGCTTCCACTGTGACTCCCCAGAGGTTCCGGTAGCTTCCACTGTGACTCCCCAGAGGTTCCGGTAGCTTCCACTGTGACTCCCCAGAGGTTCTGGTAGCTTCCACTGTGACTCCCCAGAGGTTCCGGTAGCTTCCATTGTGACTCCCCAGAGGTTCCGGTAGCTTCCACTGTGACTCCCCAGAGGTTCCGGTAGCTTCCACTGTGACTCCCCAGAGGTTCCGGTAGCTTCCATTGTGACTCCCCAGAGGTTCCGGTAGCTTCCACTGTGACTCCCCAGAGGTTCTGGTAGCTTCCACTGTGACTCCCCAGAGGTTCCAGAACAGAAGTTACCATCTGATGGACCACATATTCTGGCAAGGTGACAGAGATCAAGCTTATGACCATAGAGATCCTATTAAATTATTATTGTATAAGTATAATTCTATGCTTATGACAGACTAAAGTGTCTATCCAATAGATAGATCACTCTGTGGTCTATGCTGTTTAGGAGAGTGGGCCCTACAGCTCAGTGTGTCTGTGTTAAACCTTCCTGTCAGAGATAGGATCATATCAACGCTGCCCAATAATCAGTCATGGCTCAGGTTGTCAACAGGCCAGACACCCACTTCAGTCTAGATGAGTTAAACCCTCCTAACAGTACGGCTATACCAGAAGCTATACTTTGTAGCAAGGAATCTCCAAGATCTCCCCTTGTGGATACAGGATAGCATGGTGGTTGTAAGCCTATCCAGCACAGTGTCAAAGCTAATTTGCAAGACCCTCCTTCCTCCGATCGGTTATCAAGTGGGCTCATTGCTGATAATTTCATAAAGTTTGACAAAATGTGGTCGCCTGGTCTCTT
Organism: Coregonus lavaretus; assembly: GCF_964263955.1. NCBI lineage: Eukaryota > Metazoa > Chordata > Actinopteri > Salmoniformes > Salmonidae > Coregonus > Coregonus lavaretus. Next base: position 15,915,050 of record NC_140017.1, read on the forward strand.
GTCGCCAATGGTTAAATCGCTCAAGGTCTCCTTGCCCCTCCGCCTTCCATTGCAATGTACTGATTTCTGTTAGTTTGATCACTCAAAGTAGTTTCTGGCAGAGCTGTACTGTAAGTGCTACAGTATGGCTGAGAGAAAACTCTATACAGAGATCTCAGTTAAGGAGATGATATGCTGCTGCGCAGGCTGGAGACTTTTACAGAGTCCGAATACCTCATTTGCTTCCTTGGGTGTTTTGTCCCGGCTGGAGGTGCGCCCGGGCCCGTCTGATTTACTACACGTGTCCTACCCGTTTCCTCTGCCGCGGGATTGGCTGCGTCCAAGGTCGGATAGCCCCCGACCAATCAGAGCCATGGGCGGGAGAACGTCAGGGGCCGTCAGCCAATCAGGGGCCAAGAGTAAAGCAGGTCATGCTGGGAAACACGGTTCCTCTGGGGGAGATTGGAGTTCTAATAAAGCTCCAGTATGTCTGAGATTAGGGAGGCTGAGCTCCAGAGGGGGACTCAATCTGTCAGGGCCTATCAGCGGCCCCCTAAAGCATGGCGATGGCTGTATTCCTAATGGCCCACAGGGGCAACGTTTGTTACAGAGTGATGCTGAGAGGAGATCTGCTACTGCCTCTCCTGGGTTGCTCTCCTCCACTCAGAGGAAGGCCTGCAGATCCTTCCACAAACATCATGGAGATGTGTTAATACACATTTGTCTATTTTGTTAAGGGTTGGGTGAATGGCTAATCATATATAACAGTGAGTGATAGTCTATCATACAATTATAACCCAAACTGGCTAATCACTACAATGAAATGTCATGTCGATTTACATTGTATACAGGCCATAGGGTTGCCACATGAGTAATGTGAACTCTCAAAATGGTGAACAGGGTAACAGTTAACACGTCGTCCCCCACGAATGATGCAGTGCTCCCCTTGGGCCTTCACTCATTTTGAAAATGATGCATCTCTATGGCAAGATGCATCATTCATGTTTCTTCAAAATTGGGCCAGTGTTGTCAGAGATATCACGTGTGACGAACGAACGGATGGTGACAGATCCACAATATATATGTTTTTTGGGCTTACCTGTTTTTCATGTTATTTTGGCATTAATACGTGTCACATACTAGTTTGCAAACAATGTAAAAAACAAAAATCATTTAGTTAATAAAGCCGCATACAAACACTGTCTCTTGTTTGCTTTCTTGAGTAAGGCAGATCCAAAATGCAGGTGTTTCTCAGTGCTTTCTGTGGTGGTGGGGCAGCCAGCGGAAAATACGGAGCGTTGGTGTTGGTAATGTTCTCTAGTTGCGCCATGATTAGGTCAGTGTTCTGTCACTTGTGGGGACAGTATGTCACC